>NW_026855749.1:0-167301 GCF_026571515.1 Ruditapes philippinarum | reverse complement strand
TTAAAAATCTTAAACAAAATTTATTATTACCAATTGACCTTAACTTGAACCTCCTGACATTTCTATTATTTTATTTGAAAACATTAGATAGAGATACATTGTATTACATGTATTACTGTGAAAAACTTGTATAAAATATAACCCAAGCAAGAAAAATTGTTATAAACATTACTACACATTTTTTAAACATGTAATGGCTGCAGCCGTAGTTTATAATACAAAACAAATTCCTTTACCATGTGCTTTCACCTAATGTGACATACATTACAAGCATTCGGTAGAAGTAATTTTATACAAAAAGCCCAAATATCAATATATACAAAATATCTCTATAAAAGATCGTTATTATACTTACAAGAATATTTGCCTTAAAGGATGCAAGTGTCCTTTATTTACTAATTTATGACATATTGTGTTTTGCATTACCTATACAGCTCTATCGAAATATAATTTAAAACATTAACAGTGTGAGGGTCATTTTAAAGATAGTCAAAGTGTCTGGGACGTCAAAAAATACACTTTTTTGGGTGGTATTGTGTTGCTGTGACATTTGATCTCTCAGTTAAAATTAGTTTGCATCATTATTAAATGTAAATTATTTCTAATAAAAAATGAAAAACGATATTAACTACTTAACGTTTAAATGTACCCTTTTTTAATGAGCCAACATACCAGTTAATTTCTTAGTTGACATTATCGTAACTGGTCTTCGATATAAAGCAAATCACTCTCTTGTCTGTTTCAATAGCACTTATACCATACTTTCTATTTAACGATGATCATGTATTCGTTAATGGAGTAAGAACTATTGTTTTGTTTGGGTTTACGTCGCACCAACACTGTTAAGGTCATATGGTGACTTTCCAGCTTTACCGGTTTAGGAAGATCTCAGGTACATTTCCATGCATTAAATAAGGCATGAACGGGTACCTTGTAGACCCATCGACGTTCCGTAAGCTAGTGTGACAGCTTCCCCTCATGAAATAATAAAAGTTTCTGGTAGGACAAGAAACTAAAGCGTTGAAGGCCTATGGCTTGAAGTCAACGACCTAAACCCCTCTTCCATGGACGCCCAAAAATAGTTCATATAATGATTACAACAATATAGAATAGCAATATAAATAACTTACCGTATGATTGGCTTTAAACTCCAAATTGTAGCACTAATCTCTAGTTTTTGTTATAATAGCACAGAGGAACATCTTATTCACTTAATATTACTTAAAATGATATATATAATTAACAAGTACATTGCAGTTAATGTACCAAATCAATAAATTAAGATTATGTTGTAGATATTTTATAATCATCTTAAATTTTACAAATCTAATTGAAATATATAAAGTTTAATGACTATAACACTGGAATAAAACTTAAATGTTAGTTTTCTTTTCAAAAGCTTAGTGACAAACATAATGTAATTTAAAACAAGTGTATTAAACAACTAACAGCAGTATATTTAATTTCATATGTGATCGTTACTTATAATAGACTTGTACTTTCCATATCAAATGAGTCATGCTGTGATTTTAGGAAACAATCCTTACAAATCAAAACTGATTTGGTATGAAAATGTAAATAAGTGTCTAGTATTAAAGTTCAGATGTTCATAACAAAAATAAAACATTTTCTTGCAAACCGTTTTGTTAAATAATGCTAAGCCCTAGATATAGTGGATATTCAATAAGTGTAGGGTTAATACTAAATTTATTCCAGTTGAATAAAATCATATAAGGCGAGCCTATTTAATCTTCACGAATCTAATATTCTATTTATAACATATATAAAATAAGAACGGTAAACTTTATAAAAAGAGTCATTTTTATTGACGCGCCTATATAGAAAAGCTAACATTAGCGTGCTTTAACGCTATGTTTAAATATAACGCAAATAACGTCACGTCAAAGTGTTGTTACCCTAGTGTAATTATTTATTAAACGGCATTATTGCACTCCTGCGCCGCAGTTTATGTTACAAAATTAATGGAACTTTTCAATTTATCATGTGGAAACACAGTGAAACATTTGTAACACATCTTAGGTCAATAAATGTTTTATCAGTAACTTTTGTTGAACCAATGCAACCATTTAATAAGAATCCACGGGATGATTATAAACCTAGCAGAAAAAAGGCAAACAGTTGACCTATACTTGTTATTTGATATACTTTTGTTCTGTTTGTTTCCGAGTGAAAGAGTTAAAATAATTCAGAATTTATCTATACATATAGGGCTTGTCTTTAAAAAGAAGTTTACTGACATTTGGCATTCGGCAGTCAGAAAATATTAACGAGAAATTAATATAGGAAATATACGACACATGTTGTATTTAAACTTCCGTAATGATGCAATGATTATTTCGTTTTATATTTAACTTAAGCTTTTATACATGTAAATACACTATATTATATAGTACAGAGAGCATAGATGGAACGAAACAATAAATATATGAGATACTATATGTAATGTTAGACACGTTCATAAAAACATCAATCGTATGTAGTGGTTTGTGCACAATACGTATATTTCATTTAACTGAATCAAAGTATGTATAATTTATCTACGTTTCCAGAAAATCAGCATCGATCTAAACATCGTCAGAGTATTACAATTTCATTCCCGAGTGAGTATCATATGTATATGATAAACCTATAGGATATATATATATTAGTTTTGATATGTCCTGTGTATGAGGAACTCCGAACAAGTTTATTGATACAAAGTATTTCTATATGTGTATAAAACGAATTTAAGTGTTCGCGTAAAAGGACATGGATTATTATTGATACAATGTATTTCTTGGTGTATTATACGAATAAGAAAAGCAACACGATGGTTATAAAACATAAAACACAAAAAAGTGAAACCATATATTAAGGCTATAAAATTGTAAGTTTCAAATCATACACTAGTCCTACTTGTGTCAAATTTGAAGCATTAAAAGAAACATTTGATTTATTTGTATAATTCCAGTGTTCTGTGTCATATTACTATTGCAATCAAAATCATATAGCTTACATAAGTAAATGTTACACATAGATACATAGTTTATGAAGCAAAATTTCATTCTTGTTTTATAGTATACATTTTTCTTGACCTTTATAGATACTATGTAGCAGATGATGACACTTTCCCTCCCGACATTGCGTATTATTTATACTTTAATTATTTCTTACTATTATATATTTGAACGAATAATTATTTCAATGTAGATTCTCTAAACAAAAGTAAATAGCTTATAAATTGAATATTTGATAATAATGGAAGAAAAGAAAAACTTGCAGTCAGTCACGTCATTTTGCTATGTAATCAGTTATTTACTTATTTATACGTGTAATTGTATATATCATGAAAGCTTGTATATGACTCTTTTGAGAGTTAATATTAAAAATAAAGATTCTTCGTCTTCTTATAAAAAGGATAATGACTGAGTAAACGGTCTCTGCCGGAGTATCTTTTGACTATAACCAATTGAGAAAATAACATTAATTCGTTTAAATTACATGGAAATACAATATTTTATCGAGCCTGAAACAGTTCATAATTTTGCCATGTTGGATTGCTTTTAGGGATTCTGTTTTGGTCTATTAAACTCTTTAAAAATGAAGTCATATGTTGACAAGAGACTGGTTGATAATATAGAGTTTTTGCAATGAAAATTATAATTTAAACATTTCGACAAAAATCTGAGTAGCACTATGCAAGAAACGCTTGTGAAATTTTAAATTGATAAAAGATATGTAAACGTCTATTCTGGTACTGACAAAATATATTAACACTTATTTCCTCAACTCTCTAGCTTGTCTGCTATCATCGTCTGCTGTGGGATATAATCAATATCGTTTAATAACCCCTACAGCAGGACTACTCATAACAAGTAATTACTTAACATCATTTCTCCACACATGGTGATTTTATTGGGATACAACAATGTTAATGTAGGGAGATAAATACGTGTTGATCCAGGACATAATGTCGTTAACATCAGGCTGATCTATATATGTTTACTATTCTAATGTCCACATGACTTTCATAGACTATAGAGGATATTGAATGAGTGTTAGTTAAATACTGAATTTATTGAACGAGTTGAATAACATTATATTACGCGAGCCTCTGGCGAGTTTAACGAGTTCAATAAATTCAGTGATAAATTACACGACTTAAATATTCTATTTATCATATACCAAAACAATTTTTCATTGATGTGCATAAAGTGTAACGCTAACATTTTGCGCGTCATAACGCTATGTTTATAAATGCAAATGATGTCACGTCAAAATATATGAACAGCCGTGCAATATTATATTTACGGAGTCGCACAAACGGCACGGGTATGTGATAAACTTACATCACATAAACCATTTACAGCACTCAGCTTGGGAAGTCTGTTTTATTTTAGGATTTGCTCATGAAGTATCTCTATTGGTATTATTGTTTCCAAATGATAAAATGATATGAAATTAAATGATTTAATTGATTATCCTGCCAGAATATCATGAGCAATCAAACATACCAAATATGCCATATATATCAAATTACATTAAATACATCATGTTTATCCGAAAATACAGTCATCAGTGTTTATTCATTGCGACTAAGAAGAAAATAGAACGCACATGTTTAAATAATCAAACCTTTTTTTATCGGTTTTAATAACAAAATGTTCAAAATCTAACTATCGGCCCAAATCTCTGAACAAGTATTCTGGTCACGAACTGTATCAAGTAGTTTTAGACTAATTATTTATGGATTTTGTAAGATCGCTTAATCTACTTAAAGCATATTGAAGAAAAAGAATAGGGAGTAAAACTTGTAATAAAACAACATGTTTAATATCTAGATGTATAGTCAATGTTAAGATTGTTTATATTAATTCATTTTTGTTTTAATTCCGTTAATGACTAGATCATATTGAAAGCATTATAAACGTTTTTTGCAATTGTTGCTATTCTTCCTTGTTTTGGTTTAATTATTTCTGTCATTCTTGATTCAAGCTTTGTTAAAGGTACTGCTTCTTTAATTTTGTTGTTACGCCGACATAATCAAATACATACCGACCTGTTTTATATACAAATATGAATTATGAACTTAAACCATTATAACGCATTTGTTCCAAAGATTTTGATTTCTTTCATATTTTAATTAAATTAAAAAATAACAATATTGTTTAAGAAAAAAGTAAGCTCTAAACATATCGTTAACCAAAATCATTGTGATTAATTTAGTTGTATTTTGATAGTCATCAATAGGTTATATATCATTTTTTCTCGCCAATATGTTTACAACTTTAAGATGATAAATGATAATTATGTAAACCAAAAAATGAATTAATTACTAATTCATTGTATTTATATCAATATACATTCATGAAATAAGGACATTTTTATTGTTGGCTTTTGCATCGCAACACAGTCATTAAAGGACAAAGTAAAGAAACATATGGTGACAAATAAGGTTATTACTCATTTAATTCGCTAAACAATTTCTTAATCAAACTAACGGCATTTTTCTACTCTTTGATTTCATAATGAGCGGCCATTTATCAAATGTCTCACACCACAGGATGTGGAGTGAAAATAATTAAAAACATATTTCGGAGGAGAAGTAAAAATAGCACCAATACAAATAGTATCCGAGTGTATTAGTCGGTCATCCACAATACGCCTCTTGCATGTAAATATCTTACCTGCAAGGTTAAAAAAAGTTAAGAAAAATGTAAATTGCCAGTAAAGACTTATAAACTATTTAAACCGTAAACGACAGAATGTAAGACATCGATTGTTGGTAATAAAGCAAACTTGATTTTGATGCCATTATCAATAAATATCATATAAAATATATACATTGTAAAGTTACCAGTTAATCAAATTAATTAAGTCAGCTATAAAAGTTTTATTTTCATGTCAATTTGATCTACAAAAAATGACCTGTTTGATTGGCAATTTAGTTTCTCGAACAAAACCATAGATTACTATTTTATGTTTAACAATAACTACAGGGACATTAAACACTGCTTAAAATCGGTGTTAACTCGTTATTATCCAATTTTCTCAGAAAAGTTTCCTTAAAATTTAGACAGGTCGTTGTTTTATTGTCATTGATTTTCTTTGCTTCGTCGCCAGATTAAATTAAATATTTTGTCTTGCATGTTTAAACATTTGTAAATTAGTGGTTTCCATGGATATTAGGACATCTTTTGATTTTATGAATGTCAGAGCTTGCTTTATGAAAATGGCATATAAAACAGTGTTTTGGGTAATAAAGATAATAGCTTTATATTTGGTAACTGCATAGTTTCAGATATTTAATTCAAAGTGTATCTTAATCATAAGAAGACAATATGGTCGGTTATCGTGAACAGTACAATACCAGTTAGTGAAAATCTTGTATCCGACATAAAGAAAAGATGTAATGATAAAAAAATAGAACTGTAAAAATGATTATGAATACAAATAAATTAATATTGATGTTGGTAACGAAATCAGAAGGAATTGAAAACAAGGTACTTAACGACTTATAAAAAAGATGGAGACCAAACAATGAACTTAGGGTACAAAATATTATCATCAGCTTTAACATTTATGTATTTTAGCGCATGGCACAAGGAAAGAAAAACATGTCTAATCAAAATCATATTTCATCGGCCAGAGCGGCCAAAGGTCATCAATAGCTTACTTACTTGATAAAGCTTTTTTCCGAGTCCGAGTTAACATGATGAACGTTAATCGATCAACAAAAGTCTTAATTGACATTCTGAATTACGAATTTCAAAATTCATTGACAAGCGTTGACTTTGACAATAACCACACACACATTTGAAATCATTACAATGTTCTCGTGAATTTGTTATTTTCTCATTTTCCTAAACACTTTCTGAAAATTCACGACAGCTTGTAATTGCGCTGTCATTGAGTTTTCAATAATTCTTTCTTCTTTGAAAAATGTAGTTTTAAAGAAAGTTTCAGTTTTAACGAAACGTTGGCTTCTCCTTTCAACCTATTTTGGTTTGAAGAATTGTAAAAGTCTTGACTCTTTCATTTTGATTTAAATATAAAGTATAATATTATTGTTTAAAAAAACCATTGAACTTCTGATACTTCTTAATATTATTATATCAAAATCTATTAGCGGATTGTGTTAATGTTGGGATATTACAGATCTATAGTTAGCGATTTTTATTTAACTCGCAATAATGAGGAGTATATGAAAAGCTCCTATTGAAGAAGTCAACTTATAATTGTTGGCAATAAACTATGAAAATCTGCTCCAAAAGTATTGTCATACATCTACTTATTTTGAAGAAAAAACAACAACAAAATTAATTTGTTCCATGCCTATAGTAAACTTTATTTTAGTTATTCAGTAATTGTATTTAATACAGACGCAGGACTGATTAAGGAAATATAATGTACCTTGCAGTATCATGACATTTCGATTGTCAGTAAATGGGTTATCGCCGCTCATCATTAACTTAACATCGCCATAAGCTTTAAACTATCAAATAGTTTTGGATTTAAAAGACATTTTGATGCTTGAGCGGATGATTAAGTTTACTGATGAAATCATGCAGTGTAGTTTTTTTCTTTAGTAGAAAAAAATACTTGATCAAACATATGGTTATTATATACCTTTTTACAAAACCATGTAATTTATGTTACCAAAACGATTAAATTAATATCAACAACCATTACTTTCTACCAAAATAATTAGAATCTACTTTTTATAGCTACTTTTAACATTTATGAAGACATTTTAATAATTGATTTCTTATAAGTTGTAGAGTTTTCTGTTGCATTTGAAGTCAAATGTCTAGACACATTGGCGATAGGGAATTTATCAAAGGATTTAACAAACAATTTAACTTTATTATTCGCATAATTATATGAGTAATGTCATTATAAGACAGTCTGTGCGATCACATGATACTGAAGACATTGGTTCTGTAGACTCATCTTTGTTGGATGATGTGCCACAAAGGAATAGATAATACATTTAAAAGATGCAAAATGGATTTGCATAGTAATTACTTGAATAAGTTTGTGTTTGCATATTTATATACTGTCGCCAAATTGTCTGGTTTTAGTTGGCTATAAAAAAACGACTATTTTAGGACTATGCTTCTGAATTAATTATATGTACGACTGAAAGGCTGGAATAATTGTATTCCCTTCAGATATGTTTTTATTTATTATTTTTACATTTTTGTACTTGTTTGGTGAAACACTATTTTGAAAAAACGTGTCTTCTATGCCGTTTCATTATCCACACTATAGTGTCGAACTTTATTTCTAATTAATGACTTGTTATGTAACATTGTATTTTAATTGTGATAAGAGGGGAACTTATAAATCTTGAAGAAAATGTTGAGGACTGGTTTTCATTTAGTGTGTTCATTGACGGCATTGGCTAATGCTACCACTAGCAGCGGCTTCACTAGAAGCGGAATCTATTGTAAAATGTCCAAAGATATGGGTATCTGTAAAAATCTATGTTTATTTGGAGACGCAGTTCGATATACTAGAATTGTTTCATGGCATTGCAAACAGAAAATAGGAGTATATTTGACATTCAAATTTGATTTCATTATATTTTTCTTCACTTAATGATATACATTTCCAATTTGAAATTTAGCCTACGTAAAATGGTACATGTAAATGACAAATTTACAACCCCATTACGTGACAGTCAAAACCAATAACAAATTTAAAGGATTTACTCTGGTTTGATGACAATTACATAACAAACATTACTGTTAATACTTGCGACGCGCCAGTATTTTCTAACTGTCGAATGATGAGGATCGTACGTAAAATCACATGCAAAACAATGGGCTTTAATATTGATTTCAATAAAACTAACTTTAATGTTACTTTCGAAGGCACTTGAGTATTGATACTAAGTACTAAGGTGAAGTTTTAAATACACAATGCCTGCCACCACTAAGTCACATTCTTGGAAAAAAAGATTAAAACTTTATATGAAAGTATCCTCAATACGCAATGCCACCTCCTCAATCTAAATATATTTCTCAATTTTAAGCATGCATTATGTTTTTGACTTGTCTATAATAACGTGTATACATTAACCAAGCCAACTTACATAACTGTGCTTAATTTGAAATAACTTACACTTTCCTATAAAATCGTGCGTAATCAGAGATCATTATCAACAAAGCTTGTTACTTGTATGTAACAGATAAGGAACATCAAAGACAAATCACTGCATCATACGATAATTATATGAATTTATCATTTAAACTAATTAACAAAAATTTAATGATTTGAAACAGATAGATGCCAGTAGATCTAAAATCCCATACGGTAGGCCGCCTATCGTATGTCGTCAGTCATGTTTGATTTGGCAAAGAAACCTTGATTCTTATTGTTTAACATATTCAAGTAAATAAAATTAAAAGGATACTTAGGATACTCAATATTAACTTTGATTATTTATGCTATCCAGTACAATACAAAAACGCAAACCATAACTGAGAAGCTTAGTGTAAAATAAACAATTATTATGATTAAAAAAACACCTGTTCAAACGTCTCATACCATGTATGAAATCAAACGAAAATTGTTGTTGTCCCTCTAGTACACGTTAAAGTAAATGTATCAATAATTTGTTACCTAATTTGATACAAACAATTATAGTATATTAAACGTCTAGTTGTATCTTAAAATACAAGACTACACATTATTCTGAATGAAAAATGCACATGTATCGGACGCATTCGCGTTCCAAATGATAGCTAAATATAGCTCGTGTTTTAAATAATTGAATAGAAAGCACACTCATACAGATTTCACTTGTCCAAATATACTTTTTAATGTTACCTTTGTGTAAGTATTGACGTCATTCAGTGATTCACAGTAATAAAGGAAGTTCTGGTTTTTCATTGCATGTTAAGTAACAGGTGTGTTCTTTTGAATATTAATGATTTTTGGCAATAAAAATAACATAGTTCTAAATATTTTCAAATTCAATATTCTAATATTTTATATAATACACCAATTTGCAATGCAATTAGAACATTGACCTCTATATTACGCTGAAGGATATTGCATGGTGTAAATGGATAAGAATGAAATACTCCAATTCCTATCAAAGAATAGCCACATATATTCCTGTCACGCATTGTATCAATCAATATTCGTTAGGAATTTATCATTTGGGATTTGCAAAGCATGGAATTCACTGACACCAAATTGACAGTTGTGTGTGGCAACATATTCAAATGGTTAAAGTAGGAATATCAACTTATATCCTAGTATTCGACATAAGCCGTTATTATAGGTAGTACAAACAAGGCAAGAGATCAAGCGTTTTCATTTTATTTTCCAAGTAATTAAGATAAAAAATAATATTAAATTTTGTCATCAAAATAAAATAATAATTTATCAGGAAAAAATAGAACTTTATAATAGACAATTGCATTTTAGAAGATTATCGTTAAAATCATCAAGCTAGCATAATTACTCAATCAATTTAATAATAACATTGATAATAGTATTCATAATGCAATACCTTAGCATAAAAACACTCTCATGGAAAAAATCTTTGTTCTATAAATATGGTCGTTTTTTTAAATAGAAAAAAAAATATTGGTATTGTTTCTTAAATATCTGAAAAGAAGGTGTTCGCCCGGAAGCAGTAAGAACTGTTACAGCAAAATTACATGAATATAAAAGCATTATTTTCTGAGGCATTTAGCCTTAAAAATAGACAAACCTTCGAATTGGAAAGGTTAATTTCAGTATCTGCTATTGCACTTCATTTCTATCATTAAAATGATCTTAGCATTTTGAAATTGGTTTTGAGACGCTCAGATTATAAAGTTTCTTTGCATCAAAATCATTTAATAAAAATATATTAATATCATTTATTTCTTAAAAATGTGAAATATAGCTATATATATTGATTATTGTCAGTACACATAAAGTTCGAGAGATGTGATTTTATCAGCATCCTTTTTCAAACACAACGTATGGAATTGCTATCGATAGACAAAAGACAAATGACTCCTCTGAATCCACATGGAGATTTAATCCATCCTATATACAGAAAAAAACCAAGGTTAACACCGGAACCTACAAACGAGAAAATTGAGATGGCCGGATATCCTTTAAGGCTTATTTCTGTCTGGTTTAACATCGATTGATTCTTCTGGATTTTCCAAGAACTGCAAAAAAGCTTATGTCTCATGTTTAAGAGAAATATACGTAAAATGCTATGTAACATGCTACGTTGAACTGTCATATAAAAAATATTGTTTTAAATTATAAATATAAAAATATGTTGATGTGACTTCTAGCAAAGACCTCGAAAACTTAAACATACTTGAAATTCAAATGGCAAGTATTGGTTTGAGCATGTTGTCATTATCAAATGCAGAGTTATCAGCTATATTCTCTATCAGTAATAAAGAAATTAATTGCGGTACAATCCTTGATATTTCATACTGCGGACATTGATTGAATGATACTAAACATGTTGGCAGTTTAATTATCATGAGAATAAAATGACGTTTGCAAATTTGTATGTATAACCTACACGTTCTAAAAGACTGTTTAAGCTGTTCTTATTTGTAATGAACATCAACAGTAAGCAAAGTGAAAAGAAAAAGCAAAAACAAAACATTGGTGTTACCGTATTATTCTTATTTTCTTGTAACTTCTTGCCCTTCTAAAAATAACTTTTGGCAGCGGTTGTAATTTTGTTATTTGAAAGATATTTTTGTGTCGATGTTGCCAATGAGTTACACATAAATAGTAGACTGTGATCCAATAAAAAACCTGACTTATGTTATGCAATTAAGATAACAGTTCATGGTATTTAAATCACAATTCTAAAACCCGGAAATATGCGGAAACAAAAACTTGATAAGTAAATCATTTAAGATGACTTGCAAAATAAAATTCAATGGTCAAAATATCTAAGCATTAATATGCTAATACATTTAACACCGCCATTCCTTGCTGATCTTGTTTATCATTTTACATGCATTATGAAGAAAACTATGTTAGAATGGTTTAAAACAATACTCGCACAAGTAGTTTAAATTGTTTTAGCGAAGTCCTACGATTGTTTTAATAAATTTAATGCTTTCCTGAATTAGACATACAATCAAATATGCATCACGTCGATGTCCCTGAAATATGTTTTCACCTTCACGTGAATTATGCTATGTTCATATGAACACGTATGGCATTTAACTAAGTTTAAACAAGAAATATTGAATGACGCAAACTTTAGAGTATTAATTGTGAACATGTGACAGCAAGTCAATATTTACTGACAAATCTATTTTTTTATCTTGGCTTGCAATATGAGAACCGGATGTTGTAGGACATGCGAGCAATATTTACCGCCAGAAGATCGATCCTCCGTTATAATCGCTTCGTTAAATCATAACTTAATAACAGCGCCATGACTTCCCAAATGTATTCCTTTTTGATGATTAATTATCATAGAAACCACAGAGTTTTGATAATAATATGAAATTATGTAATTAATAAATACAATTGTTTAGTGAATAAAATCAATTACATTCGTGTTCAAAGTATTTTCGGAGAACAGTAAGGTTTCAAAATATACTTATACTTCAAAGACAAATCGGCACACTATTGTTTGTTTTAGATTTTAACCTTCCCTTTTACTTTTGCATTTGATATTATGATAAACTGATAATCAAGTAATATAATACAAATGATTGGATTAGAAAGTAACACGAGTAAACTTTGCAATACTATAAAGGCAACTTAATTCATTGTTTGGACATAGCAATAACAATATATAAATACATTAACCTAATATTGTAATAACAGAAGTTAATAAAAGTAAGAGAGAAAATGGGGAAGATATATAGTTCGTTATGACAAACTTATTAAATTCTGGAAAAGGTGTGATCTCTCGGAAGCAATGCAATAAACGCAATATAATGCAAATTGTAGGCTCGTATTTATTGATCTGATTAACCGAGCTAAAATTGGTATTTATAGTTTTAACTAAAAGTAATTACATCATTAACAAATAAAAGATTCCAATAACTGTGCTGCTGTATGTTGAGAGAAATAGAATTCTAAAACATGGTTTATCATCAAATAAAAAGACGTTAGTTATCGGAATAATAATGTTATGCCATTGAATAATTTTTATAGCAACAGAAATTATAGCAAATTAAAAAACGCAACAATGTCATATAAACTAAAATATCTCCCATCTTAAAATAGTCATATCATCATCTGTAATTTTGAGTTTTATGTTTATATGTCTAGACTAGTTTCTTTTTTTAATCAAAATTACTTTAATCTTAAATACAATTATTATTACCAATTTACCTTAACTTGAACCGATCTGACATTTCTTTTATTTTATTTCAAAATATTAGATAGAGATATATTGTATTACTTGTATTACTGTAAAAAAAACTTGTAGAACATTTGATCTCTCAGTTAAAATTAGTTTGCATCATTATTAAATGTGAATTATTTCTAATAAAAAAAAATAAAAAACGATATTACCTACTTAACGTATTAATGTACCCTTTTATAATGAGAAAACATACCAGTTAATTTCGTAATTTTCGTAACTGGTCTTCAATATAAAACAAATCACTCTCTTGTCTGTTTCTATAGCACTTATACTATATTTTCTATTTAACGATTATAATGTATTCGTGCGCGTAAATGGAGAAAAAAATTGTTTTGTTTGGGTTTACTTACCGTTTGATTGGCTTTAAACTCCAAATTGTAGCACTAATCTTTAGTTTTTGTTATAATAGCACAGAAGAATATCTTATTCACTTAATATTTATTTACAAATATATATATAATCAATTGGTACATTGTAATTAATAAACCAAAACCAATAAATTAAGATTATGTTGTAGATATATTATATCATCTTTTTTCAAATCTAATTGAAATATATAAAGTTTAATGACTTTAACATTTAGATAAAACTTAACTGTTAGTTTTCTTTTCAAAATCTTAGTGACAAACATAACGAAATTTAAAACAAGTGTCTTAAACAACGATCAGTAATATATTTAATTTCATATGTGATCGTTATTTATAATAGACTTGTACTTTCCATAACAAATGAGTCATGCTGTGATTTTAGAAAACATTCCATACCAAACAAAACTGTTTTGAAATGAAAAATAAAAATAACTATCTAGAATTACAGTAATAAAAGGCCTATCAGTTGTTCATAACAGTTGTTCATAACACAAATTAAACATTTACTTGCAGACCGTATTGTTGAATAATTCTAAGCCTAAGATAACTTCTCAAGTACACTTACAAAGTGCAAGATAAGGATAGTTGAGTTACTGTTACCCTTGGTTTAATTTTGTTACCGTTAGATTTCATATGTAAAGCACTATGCAAGAAACGTTAATGAAATTTTTAATTGATAAAAATATGTAAACTTCTAGCAAAATAAGGGATGCTGGTACTGACAAAATATATAAACACTATTTCCTCAACTCTCTAGCTTGTCTGCTATCATCGTCTGCTGTAGGATATAATCAATATCGTTTAATAACCCCTACAGCAGGACTACTCATAACAAGTAATTACTTAACATCATTTCTCCACACATGGTGATTTTATTGGGATACAACAATGTTAATGTAGGGAGATAAATACGTGTTGATCCAGGACATAATGACGTTTACATCATGCTGATCTATATATGTTTACTATTCTAATGTCCACATGCCTTTCATAGGCTAAAGAGGATATTGAATGAGTGTAAATTTTATACTGAATTTATTTAACGCGAGCCTCTGGCGAGTTTTACGAGTTCAATAAATTCAGTGATAAATTACACGACTTAAATATTCTATTTATCATATACCAAAACGAATTTTCATTGATCTGCATATAGTGTAACGCTAACATTTTGCGCGTCATAACGCTATGTTTATAAAAGCAAATGATGTCACGTCAAACTATATGAACGGCCGTGCAATATTATATTTACTGAGTCACAAAAACGGCACGGGTATGTGATAAACTTACATAACATAAACCATTTACAGCATACAGGAAGTCTTTTTCATTATGGGGTTTGCCCATGAAGTATCTATTTTGGTATTATTGTTTTTAAATGATTTAATATTAAATGATTTAATTGATTATCCTGCCAGAATATCATGAGCAATCAAACATACCAAACATGCCATATATATCAAATCACATTATATACATTAAGATACAGTCATATACATCATTAAAATTAAATGAAAATCAAGTTAATATAACTGATAAGCGTTTATCCTTTTTATTAGAGGATAGGTTCGCAATGTTCGCAAACATATGTCAAAAATTATAAATGAAAATAATGTGATCTAAAAGAGAGCTTATAAAAAGGAAAACAAATCAAGCAATTTTGGTTTATTGTTTAATCAGTCACCATCACATTATCAAGAACATATCTCATAGAATATTTATCTGTGAAATAAATGTTGAGTTAACACATTGTGTTTGCTTATATCAGTTATGCCGTTAACGATAGGGCGCAAAATGAGCGCAATATATTGAAATGCTTGTAATATGTTACAAGATTAGCCAAGAAGCATGTACCTTACATTTACATAACACATATGATAATGTTCTAAAAACGAGTACACAATTACGTATTTCCAGGCCCGCCATGTTTAAATATCCAGTGGAGTCTTTTAAATGTACAGTAAAAACATTGTTAATAGTTAATTTAACACATTACCTTTTATTGTGACTGTGAATAATTAAATAAAGTTTAACAATCATTTAAAAAACGATTTAACCGATTATAAGATTATTTAGTAACGTACATAGGCATGACTGGCTATTTCCGACAAAAAAAAATTCATTTTCTTCAATGAAAGTAAAACAAAAAAGGCTCCAAAACTGAATACGAAAATGACTGTGGAAGAACTTAATTTGATTGCTTACTACTCGAAGAACTATTGGGCAAACAATACAAAGACATACTTTGTTTTACCGTAGGTTAAAATTTCTTCAATGAAATGGAGACTTTTAAGCAATTTTGGAAGACATATTGACAGACAGCCATCCCAGAAATGTTTCTTATTTTAGTTCCTTCTTTAAATTATTGAGTAGTAACTACACCGGTGTTGATTGTGTCTGTCGCAAAGGAAACGTTTTTGTTGCTCTGATACTGGAAATGACGTAAATCCGAAAGTACAGTCATCAATTTTTATTCATTCGACTAAGAAGAAAATAGAACGCACATATTAAAATAATCAAACCTTTTTCATCGCATTTAATAACAAAATGTTCAAAATCTAACTATCGGTGGAAATCTCTGAACAAGTATTCTGGTCACGAACTGTATCAAGTATTTTTAGACTAATAACTGTGGGATTTTGTAAGAACGCGTAATCTACTGAATGCATAGTGAAGAAAAAGAATAGGGAGTAAAATAGGTACTAAAACAGCATGTTTATATCTAGGTGTACAGTCAATGTTAAGATTCTTTTATATCTATTCATTTATTTTAATTCCGTGAATGGCTAGATGATATTGAAAAGCATAATAAACGATATTTTGCAATGGTTGCTATACTTCCTTGTTTTGTTTTTAAATTATTACTGTCATTCATTATACAAGTTTTGTAATAGGTACTGCTTCTTTGATATTGTTGTTACGCCGACACAATCAATTACACACTGGCCTCTTTAACATACATATTTGAATGATTTTAAACTATTATAACGCATTTATTCCAAACATTATTTTCACATTTCAATTAAATAAAAAATAAAAAAAATGTTTAAGGAAAAGATAAGCTCTAAGCATATAGTTAGCCATAAATGCTTTTATTCAACTCACTTGCTTATTTTGAATGACCATTTTTGAAGTAAACTAACTTCTTTGGAACTCCTTGGTTATACCATTTAATTTGATTTTCTTAGTACAACAAAAATATATATGAAATGAAATCATTTCCTTTCTTAGTACAACAAAAAATATATATGAAATGAAATAATTTCCAGCACATAACTTCTACAATAAATGCGCTGAATTTTTTAATATGTAATTTAAAATCGTTAATCTTTCTAATTATTATAGATGTAGAAAAAATAAAAAATTATTGAATTGAAACAAAATTAATCACTATTATTGACAATGAAACCTTAAGTGTAACGCACTTATTTTAATAGTCATCAACAGGTTATACATGTATATCCTGTTTTATTTCTCGCCAATATGGTTACAAATTAAAGATGATAAATGATATGTAAACCAAAACATGAACTAATTCACTAATTCATTGTATTTATACCAATATACATGCATGAAATAAGGACATATTTGTTGTTGGGCTTTACGTCGCAACACAGTCAGTATAGGGTCAGGTAAAATATATTGACAAGGATATCACTCATAAACTTTTACATATTCCACAGACAGTTAGAATACATTTTCAACAATTTCTAAGATAAGGGTATGGTAATTAATCTTTTGTGTAGGATATTAGAAGGATTTGATTTGGGTTATTTAGACTCCATCCATTGTTTAATCGAATTATATTGAATTCTAATGAGGTATTTCAATTGGTAATACATTAGAATCCTATTTTTAGACACCACCTTCCCTTCTTTCGGAAATATATCATTACTGATTAACTACAGAACATTGAAATGTGAACCTTTATCCGGTAAAATTAAGAAAAAGTTTTCACATTTATTTTCTTAAAAACGAAAGACATATCGTGTTGGTTTCTGCAAAAAAAAACTATTTGCAAAACAAATTTTAAAGGAAACACTTTTATACAAATTATACATGCATTCAAACCGCAACTGCTATACATTATGTTCTAGAACATGTACATTCTTAAATAGAGATTTTAAAAGAAATTTTTCAAATTTGTATTCTTTTGTTTCGTAAATAGACAAAATTTACGTTTTATTGTAACATTTGTTTAAAACATGATTCAGATGATCAGTTTCTTCCTTTATGTACTACACGGATTTGTTTTCCGTCATTACTTATCTGCTAATTTATGTCTTTATTCGTGTACGCACGAAATTCTATCGACACAACGTTATAGGGTATACATAACATTCAATTTTTCACGCAAATCAAATTCAAATATTGTAAAGCAATGAAAGTTGTGTTTGTGTCTTGTATACATATTAAATTTGACCAATTTTGTATAGCATTATTCTATTCAATTTTGTTCACATCAAATGATACCGTTATACTGAACGTTTAAAAAGCTGTTTCTGAAAGAAAAAAAAAACATAAAAAAGAAACAAACTTTCTGAAATTCAATAATCTTATGGTCGAATCTCGAAAGATTTAAAATTCAGAAATTCTCTTTTACTTAACACAGTCACGTTACTATTCTACATAAGCAGGATGAAATATATTCAGAATTTTATACTGCTATTTTATTTATTAGTGTTCTACTATTGCTTAAAAACGTAGTTACGTTTGTCTAATTCATATTCAGACAGAAAAAATTTTACGTATATATCACATTATTAATCAATAAAACTGAAAAGCTAAAGGAGAGCTTTGAGTTTTCAGCTTTAAATATAATTTTACTTGATATGAAATAGTTTATGCTAACGAACTGAACGACATATACCTGATTGATCAATTCGGACCTATTGAATTTTTGTATTGATAAAACTTGATAACGCTTAAAAATTATGGTATCTAATAAAGTGTATATCTATGTTATTTTCGATTATGTAATTAATTATAAATTTGTCAGTAAGAAGTGTTTTAGTTTATATAGTTTTAGTTTTTATATATATGTGAAAAAAGCTAAATAAATTGGCTGTAGTTAATGGTTAAGTTTAGTTGAAGGATAATTGCATGCAGTCTTATTCATATATAAATTATGAAGATATATTGTTGTTGCTTTTTTATATTGTAACGTTAATGTATTGCTGCAACGTGGTAGGTAGGAACAGCAATCGATTTAAAATAATGTATGTTTTTCATGCTGAATGAATTGCTAAAATGTCACTCAGAGTGAAAAAAACGAATGAATATTTTAAGAATGCCCATATCGTTATTAATTTGTCATGAAAACTTAATGGTTTTTGGCGATCATGGCAACTTATAATGCAATCCGAGGATACAAATGATAATTCATAATGATGTTTTTCTTAAATTGACTTCTGTAAAATCTCAGATATTTCACATGGCGGTAGGATATAGAACTTATTTAGCTTTGAAAACATAAAATGACATTTTTTTGTACTTTCAATATCGACTGATCGACGATGACATCAGCTTCTTATTATTCCAACCTAAATGAAACAAATTTGATCTTAAATTAATAAAATTCGAAAATGTAAATTGAATGTCTGGCAACGTGGGAGTTTTTGAATTAATTGTTTGACTTTATTAGATATGTTTGACAAAGATATTTAACAGACACAAATTTCCATTTTGTTACAAAACGTGAGATAAAATAGTGTTTTGCCGATGTAAATATATAATAATCAATTAAAGACGACTAATACATACCACAATGGCGTGTGGTTTCATTTGTTTGGTTTGCCTTTTTGTTTGTTTGTTTGTTTATTTGTTTCTTTTCTTGCTTGCTTGCTTGCGTGATTGTTTGTTTGTTTACAAATATCTATATTAGCTCGGTTGTGAATCAATTACATGAAGCAAATTTTCATCACTTTCATGTTTTTTCAGAAACAAGCCAGTGCTAGTCAGAAACAAGCCAGTGCTAGTGTTATTTGATAGATCATAGAATAAGGTACGCTTGTAAAAAGGTAGTCGTTGTAAAATATTGTTTGTATACAAATACAATTATTTATATAGCCAATTTTTTTAGCAAATTTAACAAATGTCACAACATTAACAGAAGAAAACTCCTAATGCTCACAGTCTAAAACAAACATTGTGCTGTCTGTCATATGAAATGTGTTCCATTCGTTTATATTGTCTCGTTGTCAATTTTTGTTTTGCTACTGTCACCCCAGTTTTGATTTCATAACTTTATTCCTTATTGTTTGTATCAACGCACTTATTTCCTGTAATACACGACCATTACAAATCTGCATTAAAGGGACCGAGGTTGCTTGACATGACCAGACTGCAAATTATGATTCAATATAATTTTTTCATTTGATTAACGTTTAGATAAATAACGTGTGTGCTACATTCACTCCGTTTATCGAGAAAATTATCTTTTAAAAGAAAATAACTCAACATTGAAACACGTTGCAACACTTTTCACAGAAGGTCGGCTAAGAATTACACAAAAATACACATTTAACTCATTACTGAGAAATTTCTAAATTAAATTTTGCATATCGTTCTGTTTTAAGTAACCAACATTTAAGAAATTATTATTTTTTATGTTTTTAGGCATTTTGACCTTTTCAGTTCTTTGAACTGCCAGTCAGTGATTAACCAAATTGAACTCAAACTTAACGTAATGACTTACGGCATCAAACAATCATAGCTATAGAAGAACTTGATGAACTATAATGAACTGAGAAAAAAGTCATTGTTATAAAACGATGACTTCATGGGATGGTCAATTTTAATTATAAGCTACACGGAACTGAAATTAATACATCTACTTTTTTTCTAAAAAACTTGCTATACAAAAATAAGAAATCGATAGAAATCAATTAGTTTACAATCCATCGATTTCCGCTGTTGGTACAGACAGTGTGTTATGATTAGTAACATGTAAACCCAAAGTTCCTCTGCAGGCTGGTTTACGTAAATCATTTATTACAATAAAACTGCCTATTTCATATAACACCCCACAAAGGTTTATTTTAAAAGTACGTAATAGTTATAATAATATATAAAACGAGTTAGTTACGGGGATAATAACACTGGAGTGGGCGACATCGAGGGATGTTTCTGTTATAAGCTTGACACAAACAATGCTTTCTTAGTTTGAAATCAGACAACAAAACGCGGAATTACCGATTTAGAAGTATACATTTACACAAGAATAGAGATAATTCAACTTCCTTTATGCATTTACACCATATATGCACTCATTAAATCCCGTCCCCTAAGGACTCGAGCTTCATACAGACGTTAATGCATGTAACAAGATGCGATAACCCTCTTATGTTATGTAATGGTATACCTAAAACATTTTATGATTTACTTTTTTGCCCATGGGATGTTATGCTTTATTTCTTTAATTTGTTAAGAAATTAAGAATAATTCTAGAATATACATTTTGGTAAAATACGCATATTTTTGTCAACAATGTAAGATTTAGGTTTGTAAAATAAACAAAATCTATCGTATATAATATGTTTGAATTCAATATGTTAACTATCTTAACATTCATTGTTTAGAACAAGAAATTGCAGGGAAGTGTTCACGACATTATGTCAAACTATTTCCTCAAATCTCTGTATAGTCTGTTATCACCGTCTTGCAAACGTTTGCAGTTGGATACAATCAATATCGTATAATAACTCTTATGTTAGGACAACTCATAACAAGTAATTACTTAAAATCATTTCTCCACACATGGTGGTTTTATTGGGACACAGCGCCGTTAATGCAGGAAGATAATACTTGTTGATCTAGAATAAGATTTGGTCGTTCACGTCACGGCGGTCCGATATATACAACATTGGAAGTAGGTGAATTGCAGTCGTATAAAACTTGCATGGGACATAATGTGGATAGTGACTTTAAATATTGTAAAGAATTACAAATTCAGATAAAAAAAAGTTTATTGTTGCATCAGACAGCATCTATGCATGTTTCAGTTAAAATATAAAAATGTACAAAATGTTTTGATCATTTGTGCTATGCAGCTTATGTATTTAAATGAAATATATTGCAGAAATCTTTAAAGGTAATACGAGGAAGATTTTGTTCAACAATTATTGTTAAGTCGTGACCTATTCGTGTACAAGTAGATTTTAGCTTTAAGCTATTTTTGTTTGGCGGAAACTGGCTCAGTCTCATAAATATGAAAAATGTTCTCTCGATACAAACAGTTAGAAATGTTAAACTTGTATAATACTGAAATCAATATTTCATTTGCCTGCAATAAGTTTTTAATATTTAGACTGTAAGCGTTTGGTGTAAAAGTGAAATTAATTTTTATGCTCAGAATGACCAATTATTGTCATATGGTTTTTACATTAATAGGATGGTCAATAAATAGTTATTCCAATTAACTATCAAATAATGTGCAAGTAGAAACTAGATGATGTACTGTTTGATTGTGTCAGTTCTATACTTGTTTAAAATATTGATACTTATATATGGCATATTGGCTATTTTTTGGTTAATATGTTATTCTCAGCAAAGTTCATTTTGTCTGATGGAATATACCTTAGCAGAATTTTCAGTCTGACCAAATTAGCTGTCCGACGATACAATTGCAATATTGAGATTATACGCAGATTGGCCTGATTTACACTGAAGAAAGAAATTAAGATACAAACAAAATGTTGCTTAAAAACTACAAAACAAGTATTTAAAATAGTTAATTTAACAAACGATGCCTTGTTCAACAAATATAGACGGAAATTGCCAATTTAAAGCAAGTTTGGCATTGCTCTTAGAAAATAATCCTTCTAAGCATGGACAGCCAATTACTCAATTGGTTTTAAAGTTTCCTATTTTAGTTCCTTATATAAATTATAGAGTAGTGGATACGCAATGTTGATTATGTCTGTCGCAAAAGAAACATTTCTGTTACACTTTTACTGAAAATGACGTAATTCCGAAATATACTCTACTGTCTGTTTCCGTAATTGCAAGAAATGAAAATTTGAAACGGTACATAAGTTGAAGTGGTAAAACTTTGATTTATTTATAGCTTACAATATTTATATTAGTGTTCAAAAAGTAAACTATCCGTATATGTCCCTGAACATATATAAAATTAAGTATCGTAAGTACTGTCAAGAATTTATCATTTTAGAGTTTTATAATTAAATGGCATTTAATTCAAATGAAAAGTTAAAGCAAGTAATAGGGATAACATCATCACAATGGTGTGGTTTCAACTTCTTTCAAATGTTGCTAGGTCGATCCGAATCACTTACGCCAGTATATTTATTTTAATTTACACTTTTGTATAATGCATTATAATCTTATCATAATTCATCTATAACACATTTGCTCTACAATCGTATTTAATATTTCGACTATAATCAACAGCGTTGTGTTAAAAGAGTTATGTCTTAAACAAACTTCATAGCAGTAACATGTTTTTCTGCAAAGTTGGCTTGCATATAATATAATGCTAAATTTGAATCACCTTACATGTGTCTATATAAATGTTGAAGCAAGGAAAATATTATTTTGTCCAATAAATTAACACACAAAAACACAAAAACGTGTTTTCATTTATTTATTTATTTTCTTTATATCTTTTTGTTTATTATTATCATTTTTATTATTATCATTATCATTTTTATCATTTATTTTTAATTACTATTATTATTTATTTTTATTTTATTGTGCAATTCACAAACTTTTTGTAAGTACGTTCAAATTCAAAATATACACTTAAACCAATTCCTCATTTTCTTTCAAGAGAATTATGTCAGGAAGCTTTTATATCTTGAATTGTTAATTTAAGATTTCAGACACTGCCACGTACCGACATCTTATATCATGTTCTTTTTCTAATGCATATTAATCCGGTTTTCATTATAGATGGCTTGCATCCGGATATTATTCTGTCTTCATCGACTCTTCGTAACTCATTTAAATAATATTGAATTCTAATGAGGAATTACAATTTGTTATATAGCTGCATCTTGTATTCATATCAATTGTACAGAATATGGTAATTTGAACCTAATTTCATTAAATTTTACCGGGGAACAAGACATTGTACCATTTCAAAAGTTTGAAGTGGCGAATATGTTATTTTTCTCTTTAAAATATCTTTAAAGTTAATGTTTTGTAATTTTATGACTGTCATTTCTCAACTTTCTTTTCATATTAAAAATATTTTTAAAAATACGAGAATCCAACTATAAGCAGTTAATTTATAATATAATATTAGAAAAACATAATATTAATAATTACTAAATGCTTACATTTTTCCATGCTTTTATTAATAATAGTATAGGTCTCTTGATTAATGAAAATTAAACCTATAAAGCATGTTATTGTTACTTGAAAATGACTTGTTTGCAGGTGTGATTTAAACATCTAGTTGATATAACACTTTTTTTCTCTTCTTTATAGAATAAAAATGTAATTATATCGTTTAGGATTTAATGTATAACCTTTTCTGTTACATTTAAATACTTGAAGAGAGAATTGCCGTACATAAATACAAAATTTTTATCATCGCAAAACATAAAGACCTTGCGTCGAATCAAATACCATAAATATAAATATAAAAATATTGAAGAAGAATACAGTTTTCAAATGTAAATTTAATAACATTGCTCCTGCTAACCTTAATAATATGACAGTTAAAGTGAAATACGATATAAGTATATAGTAATTCAAAGCATGAATGATACCATTTTAAACTTTTGTATTAACAGAAAGGTAAAATATAAATTAAATGCATGTATAAATGTGTTTGTGAAAAATATCTGTTATAATTGTGTAGGAGAAATATTCAACGGCCAAGCAAATTAAATTGCTTAAAAGAAATACATGTACAGGCAGCTTACCTTCGAAACATACCAAGTCATCTTTATCAAACATCATTGCAGAGCTTGCTTTTCTTTGTAATAAACAGGATCCGTTGTTATGAATGTAATAAATAAACCAACTTGAAAAAGGACTTTGATAATGTAAAATTAATCACAACACGCCATCTGTACCTACAGCGGAAACTGATGATTTGAAAATAATTGGATTTTGATTGATATTTAATTATCTAGAATATGTCGTCGATGAAAAAAGCTGGTGCTTTTATTACATCATCGCGTATCGTATGATAAAATTGACCATCCATTGCACCAATTTCGCCATAACAATACATTCTTTACGTGAACGTATTCTTAATTCAAACCATTTTGCAAAATATTGATAAAGATATAATGAAGATAAAGTGCTTTGAAATATTAAGTTATCTATTGGTTGATAAGAACGACTTCAAAAGAAATACATATTATTAAGGTTAGCATAACATAATTGCAAGTAGGAGCAATGTTATTAAATTTACATTTGAAAACTGTGTTCGTCTTCAATATTTTTATATTTATATTTATGGTATTTGATTTGACGCAAGGTCTTAATGTTTTATACGTGCGATGATAAAAATTTTGTATTTATGTACGGCAACTCTCTCTTCAAGTATTTAAATGTAACTGAAAAGATTATATATTAAATCCTAAACGATATAATTACATTTTTATTCTATAAAGAAGAAAAAAAGTGTTATATCGAGTTTGTTTTATAGATTTACTTTAACACATTTAGTCATCAAAAGCAGTTAATAGAGTATTTCGCCTCGTACAATTAATCAGAGATGTTATATTTCCGATCCTTCAAGGTCGTTCAGTGTGATACAATTATTAGTTTCTTTCTATTTCTTTTTTCCGGAAGAGTGGTTCCTAGGGGATACTTTATTACTCTCTATTTTAGAATATTATCTTTAATATTGTATAATTACCCTTAAGATATATTGTTTACTTTTACATTTAGCCCATTGTTTTCACGGATCATTTAATCTGGAGACCATACGCCGCTTTTCATGGAATGGCACGCATGTGTGTTGTTGAAGATTCCATGATATCCGCTGTGTGAGCAGATCTGTAGAAATTTCTATATTTTACATGTTTACCAATACAAATTATCATTCAATGTTAAATAACTTTTAAAGCATGTTTGGCTAAGTTTGATTCCATGATTGAATAATTCTTAGTTACTGCAGTAATGCTAAAGGTGGTTTACCAATTTTAATACAAAATATATTTTCGTTGTTACAAATGGTATTGACGTCATGCCCTTTGAAATATTATAATGTTTTTACTTAGAAACGAATTTACAAAAAAATTTTCTGTAACAGTAACTTTGAATTTATCTATTGCAATCATAAGCCATATCTACTAATATACATAGACATTCAAGAAAACAATGTCACTTTGTCTCATATTCTCCATTCAAGCATTGCATATTTTAATCCGCGTCATTTCACATAACACATTCGCAGATTGCTAATATGAAATCCCCTCATTCTGCTTATTTTAACATTGATGATGTTTTTATCAGAGATTGTTTATGCTTGACTATGTAAAAACTAAGAATAGAAACGGCTATTCAGAAAGTACTGTGATGAACAATAGGCAGATAAGCCAAAACGTCAATTGTTTTGGTTTCCCGGACCTTTATAATATACTGCGCATAGGCAATACCGGACTATAACAAGAGCGCGTGACTCTGTTAACACATGGTTTTAGTCTCGTTAAAACAGGAGTAAATGAGGGGAAAACAGCCGATTTTATGCTGTAATTTACAAAATAGAATTTTGAGAGAGGAACAGAGATTTTGAAGCCAGCATATCACAGATAAGACGTCAAAAGAAATATTCAGAGATCAGCATAAAGCAGGCACAATATCCTAAGGGTTGTTATTCAATATTCAAGTAGGACTACTGGAACTTCCCGACTTGAAAAAGAAGGAACTAAAAATATTTGAGACTTATACAAACAAAAAACAGTAATGACCTGCTTCAAAAATCGAACATATTACATCTTCATTCATATGTATGTGGCGACTTTTTACGACCTACACACAGCACTAACAACATTGATGTGGCAATAAAATAGAGAAAAATTGAATCCCTTAAGAACGTCGAAACACACCATGTGACAGGCCGACCAGAAAAAACGCCAGGCTAGAACATTTTGCAAGTTTTGTCAATATCACTGGTGTATATTCTTTTATAATTTAGACACACTTTATCTAAAAACATATCTATTTTCGTTTTCTTGGTAAAATATTTTTTTTTTCGTTTCAGAAAAATGCTGTTACAGTTTCTTTTAAAAAATGATGTACTTTAATGATGTGCATTTATTTACATATATAATTTTTTTTATTATATGTTATCAATTGCGACGTTCGCGGCCTGTGTTAACTGTACTTTATTACATCTGTTGCACATTAATTACGCTTCTTACACGTTCACATTTCGTATTTAAGTAATCTTATCTGAAGTTGGAAGTGAACAATACTGATAACTATGAAGATAATTCTTTTTATTGTGGTAATTATCGTGTTAGGGGGTAAGTTAATTCGATTCTATTTATAAATAATCAGTTAAAAAAAATTTAAAAAATGTTTGTCTTGTCGGCGTTTTTTTCTGTATTTTATATTTTCTCATTTATAATTAGTAATAATTCAAACTGGTTTAATAATGTGTTTTTATTACAAACAAATACAAATCTGAAAATTTATAAAATAGAAAACATATCCTTCTCGTTGTCATTGTTTGTACATATATCAGCTTTTCGTCAAACTACAGTATGTGTAGGCAATTCGAATCTGAAGGCAATCCGAATCACATCATTTAAATTAAATGTCAAAAAAATCAAAATGAAATGTTCCTAAGTTTCCGTAGACAGAATAATCAAATGGTACAAATTTGAACAGATCAGCACCAACCTGTAAGGAAATATACGTTTTGAGTAGTCCAGAAGTACTTGAATGTGACAAGTTATTCAAATAACATTTGTCTTTAAAAAGGGTTAATTTTCAATGATCTTCTCTTTAGTAAATGTAATTTGGTAGTCTTATATTGTGATATAATCATTTAGTTTTTATTTGTCATGTTGATTTCCACTACAAAAGTTTTTTTTGTTAAAATTTCAATTAAACTAGAGTAAGCAGTGCGGTAATATTGTCATGTTTAGGAAAGAAATGACATCAGTTACTTTTAGATTATGTCTTGTGTATGCTTGAGCCAAAAGGACTTAAAAAATATTTAAAAAATAAACGAATTTCATAAATTGATTCTGATTGCCTACACTAACTGTAAGATAATTCTTACTACATGGAACTTTGATTATTCATTGCGCACACATTTATAATTATCTTTGATTATTTTAATTTAAACAGGTCATTTAGAATAAATGACGGTTTAAGTCTATTTGTTTAATGTTTTCACTTTGCATCTCACTGTATAGTTTAAGTTTTAATCATTCCACATCTAAGGTCCTCATCTAACAATGGTAAAATAGGAAAGTTCCAATTACTTAAATGTTTTGGTGCGACGATATCTCCCTTTCCCAAGAAATGAAATGAAATAAATTATTTCTCCTTTTTGAAGTACAGTGCACGAAGTTTCGATATTCAAATAAAATCTTAGCTTTCTTCTTTTATTCTTAATATTATATTTTTGCCGCTTGATATAGTTCACTTTAATTTAGATGCAGCTATGCATAAGAAAAATAAATGATCCTTAAAACCGGACAGTAATATCATTCTGCTTCAAATACCTCAATTTGTTCTGACTTCAGAAATATGTCCAGCAGCAGGGAAAGCTTGCCCAAAACCAGTTTACTGCTTGGTGGACCCTTGCACAACTGAGAAATGCCCAAATTTTCCAGACGCAACCTGCACGTACGTATATAACGATAGCGATAACATCTCAATGTTCATACACACATATTGTCGATTGAATCAGTAATATACATACCATTCTATGATTGCTAAATCATGAACTGATTTAGCTTTCTCTTCCCGGTTAATACTTTTACAAAACAGGCTCGTATCTAAATTCTTGCACGATGAAACATATTGGTTCACAATTACATTAATAGCTACATTTCCGCATTATTAACATTGACGATGACTATGAAAAGCTTCCAGGTTCATCTTTGTATTATTTAACATAGCTGATGACTCCGACCTACATCATTGCATAATTAACATAGCAATAAACTTCTAGCTTCATCTTTGTATTACTTAAATAGCCAATGACTTTGGCTTATATATTTGCATAATTATCATAGCTTCAAACTTCTAGCTTCATCTTTGTATTACTTAAATAGCCGATGACTCCGAGCTACATCTTTTTATAATTAACATAGCAATTAAATTCTAGCTTCATCTTTACATTATTTAAATAGCCGATGACTCCCTGTTACCTTTTTGTAGCATTATTAACATAAAAGTACGCTTCTAGCTTCATCTTTATAGTATCTTACATAACCGTTAGATTCATCTTTGCATTATGTAACAAAACAATTGATTTCAAGCTTAATATTTACATCTTTTTACAAAGTTCCATAGGAAATATTGTTTTTTATTTTTTTCAAACTATCAAGTGGCAATACACTGTAGCAATGTGCTCATTACTATTATTACGAAGTTAATGATACTTTAACATTATGTTGCCTTGTAAATGCTAGTGTACATATACCCCTTAGCGTGTGCCTGCCAGCTTCGTTGCTAGCAAGTACATTGTTTATACATTTCTTTTTCAGAGCTGATTACTGTAAAGGTGGTTGCGATACGATTTGGAAATTAGGAAATCGACGTGTTATATGCAAATCGAATAATTGAATTGATTTATCCCTAAGAATACCATGAAAAGATATATAGCTGATTTTATCAAAGAAACAATTGAGTTTATTATACTAATATGAGAGATTTATTGTAGTTCCTTTCAAAATAAAAGAAAATGTGCTTCACATATTTCAAAACAATATAAATGGTAACCTTTGTGATTTGATTAAAATTAGTCAGCATCAATTATTACTTGTTGTTGTTATCATTTTAGCCATGTTTACAAATACCGGCAGCACAAAGATAAAAACTTATCTTGATTTGATGTAATTCAAGTTATAACAACCTATTTTGCATTTGCTCAAATTGCATGATTTGCATTTGCTCAAATTGCATTATAGTTTATTTCAAACGCAATTTTATTTTACCGGTGCAACAACGTCATTTATATCAATATAAACTTATTTCTGAATCTCGACGCTTTGACTACAAAAACTATATAGCGATATCATTTATTAGCTAACACATCCATTAAGAGCATTATAACATGCGCATATACATCACCATATGTGTTTTATACGAAAGACCGGTGGGGGCATTTCAACTTCATGAATTCCCGATTTCAGCTTTATGAATTCTCGATTTCAACTTCATGAATTCACGATTCATGAAGTTGAAATCGTAAATTCGTGAAGTTGAAATCGTGAATTCATGAAGTTGAAATCGTGAATTTGTGAAGTTGAAATCGTGAATTCGTGAAGTTGAATTCGTGAAGTTGAAATCGTGAATTCATGAAGTTGAAATCGTGAATTCATGAAGATGAAATCGTGAATTCGCGAAGTTGAAGTCGTGAATTCATGAAGCTGAATCGTGAACACGTGAATTCCGTATTTTGAAAACGGGAATGCACAAAGTTTAAATTGTGAATTCATGAAGATGAAATCGGGAATTCATGAAGTTAAAATGGCCCTATCGGTCTTTCGTAGTTTTAACTTCATTGCTTCAACAAATTGAAAAGTACATGAAATGACCAATCAATAAATTACATCAAATAATTATAAACACATTGTCTGCATGATATTGCAAGCCGATATAACAAAAAAAATCAAAATAAATATTGAATGAAAGAGGACAAGGTCAGCTTTTAAACAATGTTTGTCATGTAAATAATTTATGTTAATTTAGCTTCATATTCTAAAACTCAATTATTGTGATGAACAAAGAAATAAAGAAGGCCACCAAATTTAAAAAAAATACCCTTTACATTTAATTTCATATTTGTTTCCAGTTAAAACAGCTGAACACAAACAGTTCACAATACTTTAGGCACATACTAAGCTTTTTAGATGAATACAATTGTTTGAACGAATGCTTTAATGTATGTCTTGTGTATCTTTACGCGTTGGTGCCTTCCAAGTTCGTAGCTAGTTTGGATGGGATGCGTTCTGTAAACATCACCTTGCCTTGCTAATCTTCGTCCTCATTTGTTATGGATTTAGATATAAGACAAGAATTAAGATCAACAAGGCAAAGGCAACGTTCACAGGACGCAGCCCCCGACACAAGACGTTTATCAGATGAGTAGATAAAAGCAGCCTGACCTTTTTTTAAAGGTTTAGGCAAAACGTTACTAAAGCGGTAGTTTTTACTCTGTACTTCAATGCAGTGCTGTTATATTCTTTTGGTACTTCTGAATAATTGATTACAGAAACTAAAGTTTTGAAAATTGGGTGCGCTCAAATTTGGTACCGCTCAAGCACGTTGCTACGGTGCGTAAAGAATGTATGTTACAATTTTTCATTATCTCTCATTTACAGACTCATTCAAACTTAGTTGGAATTTTCATACAATATTTTTGTGATTTATGCTTCCGAAGGACTACTCTTTCTCTAGATTTTTTTTCAACAGAAACAACTGTAGCATTACTATTTACCACAATTATATAGCAAAAAAACTTGTTTTGAACACCAAATATCTCAGTTTTGTGAATTAAATAATAATTATATTTATATTTTAATTTAAAAACTCTTTTACGACTAGGTATAAGCAGCCTGACTTCTATAGAGTTATGGTTTACAAACTTTGTAGGATCATGGGTAATAGTGATATTTCTTTTGTCTCCACTAAAATTATCAGTTTTTTTAAAAAAAGTGGTTATGACCCAATAATTTAAGGTATACCGCATGCTTGGTGTTCAGCCTTATATTTTATGTTTTCACAGACAACGTGTTCCTCTCCTCCTTTCGCCGCCCTTATGTCCACCACCGGTTTTATTTTGGTGCCTTCTTTGTGCCCTTCTGTGGTAGCTTGGGTGTGTCGGGGGACTGCGTCCTGTGAACGTTGCCTTTGTCTTGTTGATCTTTATTCTCTCTCTCTCTCTTTTTTTGATTGCGAATACGTTCATGTAATAAAGTAATTGGTTCATTGGATGGTCAATCCTCAACACGAGGATGTAATTAAAGCACTGACTTTTTTCATAGACAACATGTTCTAGATAATTGAATATCAATCAAAATCCAATTATTTTCAAATCATCAGTTTCCGCTGTAGGTACAGATGCCGTGTTGTGATTAATTTCATATGATGAAAGTCCTTATGCAGGTTGGTTTACTTATTTCATTTATAGTAACGGAACCTGCTAATTTCAAAGAAAAGCATGCTCTGCAGTCATGATGTTTCATACAGATTATTTGATGTGCTCCGAACGTTAGCTTCCTGTTCACGCAGAGAAATATATGCATATATTCTAGTATTAAGCAATTATTTTTGCTTGGCTGCATGCACAATTGCAACAGAAATGTTTCACACTTTTTATTGCATATTTTAACTTTCTTTTTATACAAAAGTTTTAAATAGTATCAGTTATGCTTATATATATACGGCATTTAGAAGAGATATTAACCTACAGGACATTCTTGTTCATAAGAAACACAATAAATTATTCTTTGAACAGCCGAATTCCTGCGCTCCTTGCAGATCCAAAAAGTGTGCGATTTGTACAGGCGTCATTGAAGCAAACACATTTATTGGTTTGAACGGGGCCTCGTACAAGTTTCGAAAACAGATCACGTGCAAACTCAAAGAATGTGGTGTATGCAGTTTATTGTAAGCGTTGCGAATGTTATATTTATGTTGGAGAAACAGGGGATACGTTGTACCAAAGACAGCTTTTAAATTTATCCAGAATACGAACCAAGTACAACGATCCGTTAGCGGCGCATTTTTACACGAACGACCACAAAGTTAATGATTTTTCAATAATGGGACTTGAAAAGCTGTACGGGAATGACAAATACAGAAAAACAATAGAAAAGTTGTGGAAAAATAAATTCAAAAGCTAGATACCATATGGAGTTAATACCAAAGAATAACGCGGCAGACGGCAAACAACGCCACGGCGGGCGTCGTTTATTGACGTTACGTCACTTCCATTGTTTTGTTTCGATATATTTGTATGTAAAATAAATGCTGCTGAAGAAAGCCCAAAGGCCGAAAGCAACACACACACATTTAAATAAGCGTTTTTAATATATATACGGCAAGTTAGAGATTTTACTTTTATATATATAATCTAAAAATATTCACGAAGAAGACTGTTGACAAATGTTAATTTCTGATTCCATGTATGAATAATTCAGAGGTACTTCAATAGTGCGAATGATGTTTGACCAATTTAAAGAAATTTAATTTTAATTGTTTTAAAAAAGATATTGACGTCATGCCCTTTTGCAATAGTATTAGGTTTTTACTTAGAAAACGAATGTACGCAATATAAATTGACTTATCTGCAACAGTCACTTTGAAATTAGCTTTTGCAATCATGAGCCACGATATATATCTACTAATTATAGACAATTTTACTACAGAACCTGGAAACAGAATATCATATTGCAAACTTAACATATATAGCTAGTTCTATTACGTACTTCATCAATCATCATCAAATTCTGCCAATATGAAATAAACATTGAGCATACTGTGCTGATTCAAAGAGAGGTTATCAACAAATATTTGGGAAATAAGACTCAATACAACAATGCCACTTTTTCCGTTCAAGCATTGCATACATTAATCCGCATCATTTCACATAAGACGTTCACAAATTATAAGTTATCTTTTTTTTACCTATTTGAACACTGAGGATGTTTTATCAAAAATCGTTTATGCTTGAATACACTAGGAATAAAACGACGGACATTCAGAAAGTGCAGTGATAAAATATGAATCAACGTAAGCATAATAATTCTAGAATATCTCATTTACATGCACTGCAATATTGCAGGGGTTATGTTATACAAATTGATATTCAAGATACAAAATGTATATTTCCTAGTGAATTATCGCTTTGAATAAATATAAAAATATGATTATAATATTTGTATGACCAACGGCTGACAACAACATGTCACACTATTTTCTTTAATCCCCGATTCGTCTGCTGTAACAGTTGCCATCCTGCTCTTGTCTTCTGTATGATTAAATCAATAAAGGTTAATCCCCCAACGACATGACTGTAACACGACCACTCATATAACAAGTAAATTAGTGTAGTTACTTAATAATTTCTCCACACATGGTGATTTTATTGGGACACAACGGCGTTAATGCAAGAAAATATTATTTGTTGATTCATGACATAATGCATTCTTTAGCGTCAGCAAACATGGGGGAAAATGAAACAATATCAGATGCATTCAGATTTTATAATTATAAAGGGTTATATCTAATTAAGAACATATCTTTTTGTGCAACTGAATTTTATGCATTATCTAATTTCAATTTCAAGTTTAATTTGTCATATCTAAGACATTTCATCAAGTTATATAAAAGACGGCGTTCTTTCAGCTACTGCTTTATCCACCATCTCATTTCAATGATATTGAATTTTAATGAGACAGACAGATTGATTGAAAAAGAAACAAGTCTATACTTATCACATTGCACTTTGTCCGGAAATTTATTTTATGTGATTGAGATTTAGAGTTCTGTCTTTGTGTACATAATGAACATTCATATTTCAAATCAATACTTATATACGACGATATGATGACTTCGATAAATAACATGTGGCGATGATGAAACTTGATAGCATCAGTTTGTAAAAGTCAATCATTAACGGCTGAAATAATGTTTGTGAAACGAACATATTTTAACAATTGAGGCTCAGCCAATAAATGTTACATATGAAAATTGACTGGTAATTTAGTATAAGTGGTTATATGTATAATTAATAATATGACTTTAAAGAGTGTATAGACTCGTACTTAATCATTAATAAATAACTTTCTATACCGGATCAGTCATCATGAATTTTATTTTTACACGATTATACATTACCTTAGTAAATGTACCGTCAACGTATCCAAATCGAATTAGTACAATTGTGCTTTTTGTTTTGTTTTTAATTCAAATACAGGTCATCTTTCTGTCAGGCAAATGCCACGATAAAGACAATTATATCTATAAAGTGATACACCTTTAAAGCACGCTTTATTTTGTTCAGTTTGCTGCTTAATTAACAACTGGCCCTTTAGTTGCAGGTTGATTGTACCGATAAATAATTAATTTAATTTTTTTTTTTATTATTTTTAATTATTTTTATTATTAGAAATTTTATTTAATTTTATATATTAATAATTATTATTTAAAATTATTATAATATTTTATTTATATTTATATAATTTTTATTTTTTTTAATTTTTATATAATTTAATATATTTTTTAATAAATAAAATATATATAAATATAATTATAATTAAATTTTTATAATTTATAATAATAACTTTTAATTTTTAATATCATTATTTAATTATTTATTTTATTAAATCATTTAGTTTAAGTTATTATGAATTGAGCACTTCTGTTTTTTGTTTTTTTTTTTATTATTTTGATTTTCTATTTGGGGAGGGGTATAAAGTTTTTGTTGTTGTTTTTTTGGGGGGTTTTTTTGTTTATTTTTTTTTCTAGAAAGAGCTTGTCATTGTAATTTATTTTGTAAATTAAATGACACTTTAGTACCGAATTAGCGTCAAAATCTGCAAAATCAAAAATGCGTCAAGCTCTGAGTCTGCTCCTTGACGGTACTCAAAGTTATGGCCAGAAAATGAAAAGAAGTCGTACATGACAAAATGTCACACTAAATCCTCAAATCAGTCGTTCGTCTGCTATCAATGTCTTATTCAGGTTTGCATTAAAATAAAATCAATATCGTTTGACAGGACTACTCATAACAAGTAATTACTTAACATCATTTCTCCACACATGATGATTTTTATTGTGAAATAGCGGTGTTAATGGAAAAAAGATAAATACTTGACCCAGGACATAGTGAAGGTCTCCGTGTATGCATTTATTTCATTTACACTTCTTTCCATGGTATTACAAGCTTCAAACATAGAGTAACAATAGAACCGTCAAAATGTTGAGAGTTTTTGATATACAAATGCTTTTTTTCTATTCTATATTTCTATATAATATATAATGAAATACAGTTATACATATCAACTAACACAAAAACAATATGTATATGTATTTATTGTTGTACTGTTACATTTTAAGTGCCACTTGTTAAAAAGATCAAATTTAGCTAAGACAGATTATAGCTGAAGAAGTAGTACACAAAACACTTTTCCGGACGTCAAAATATGACACCCAGACTAAATGAACCAGTGTCCGTACATCTGAATATAATTTTTGTTATTATCATTCCTTTCCCAGTCGTCACAATAAGTAAACCCCAGAAAAATGTAGCCAATCAACGATCATGCTCTATATGTTCCCCCTATAGAAAGCGCGGTAACTGGAGTACAACAAACTACACTTAACGCACTGTGCTTTATGACAGATTTCCCAATGAAAAGTCTCCAAACTACATGTATGATACAGGAAGAATATACATTACCTTAACTTATGTCTAAAACATGTTATAACCATACAAACATACTAATATTGATTCCTTAGAATCTTTAAAAAAAAAGCTCAAAACATGCCGTCTAGCCATTTCTTTGAATATCTTATTTTTGCTTAGTGTTTCCATTTTAACTTCTTATTTTTTATATTCAGAGGACAATATAATTAAACATTATAATCGAACATGATAATCTGCGACCGACTGCAGCTGTAAAATGTGTCCCGTACATCACTCCGGTGTTGTTAATATGTGCTTTATTTTTATTTCATAATTTATTTTGAAACATTAAAGGTACCATAACTGTGACTGGATCCATTTGTTATATAATCATGCTCTCGGTCCTGTTACAGACTCATGGTGTAGTACCACGTGACATTTTCAAACTCGGAGTTTGGAAGAAAAAACAAGATGAGATACGGTACAGGTTTTAATCTCTGCCAAAATATTTCTAATTTAACAAGTGAGGAACCGATATAATTTATGTTTCCAGAACAAATCATTATCTTTCATTTTTCTCTTGTCACGTGGTAATCGAAATGATGCAAAAGGTACGAGAAATAAACTGATGCGTGATAATCAATCACAAGTGATTCCTGTGCTAATGGTAAAAAGTATAAAATTAATTGATACACTCAAATGTACAAGTACAAATGTTGCTGCAATGCAGCAATTGAGAGGCTCCGTGCAAAAAGTGCGCTCATTACAGACACCTTATCAAATTATTCTTACGCACAGGTCATGTTATATTCAGATTAAGTACTATTGTAGATTTTTTCCGAATGTTTTGTAAACCATTTTTTGCATAATTATACTTATCTTATGTACTGTCCATTATTAAAAAGAGGGGAAAGATATCTAATATAAAAAAATGCTTTCACTGATACCTACCTGGTAAGGAAAGTAATTCCATTGAATACTTTTGTTTTGTTTGTTTGTTTGTTTGTATCATTTTACGCCTTTTCCCGACAGTATTTCAGTCATATAGGCGGGTAGTTTCCTAACCATCGTTCCTGGAGAGTTACACCAGTACTAGACTACTTTCCTCCGCGCTAAACTACCAAAGCATCTCCCGGGGATCGAACCCATGCCAGAGAGGTAACTGGATTAGAAGTCATCGACTCTAACCCCTCGACCACGGAGGCGGTTCAATTGAATACAAACAAGACTTACAAGACTTGTAAATGTTATGTGACATGACTGTACACTACTGTAGATCATAAAAATATCAAAGTCTGTTTTTTTATTGTAATTGTAACAAATATACAAATAGTAACAAAAGGGACTTATTGTATAATATGTATAATATACATTGTAGTAATATTACATGCATTTTTTTCATGTCAAATTAAAAAAATCGTTTCTTTCAATACTGAAAGTAGAACACACTCTGGAATGAAAAAATGGGATGAATTTCAAAAACGACCAAATTTAGGATTTGTTTGTTTGTTACACGCGTTACATGGTGATACAGTATTTACCAATATAATAAATAAATGTTACCTGAAATTTAAGCAGGTATGAGGAAATTCACTAACATCATGTTCGTGCGAGTCAAAGATATAAAAGCTGTTTTGACATTGGTGATATAGAAAAAACTATTGTTAATTGATTTATTGGGAGATCAATATACTTTTTTTTGAATTGCTTTAAAACCATTCATAAAAAAAAACATTACACTTCATGTTCAAACTGCAAATCAAAGTGTATGTTATCAATGATGCTATCTATCTATAGCCTATGCTTAATGAGGATCCATCTGCTCGTAAAGCCACAAAATGCAGCTTTCGCTTAGCTGTCGAGTACGGACCCCGGACATGTCACCAGTCATACCCTTTGAAGCACAAAGTGGAATGCTTTACCAATGACGCCAATGAAATGTAACTTTATATACTAAAGTTTAATTATTTCTAAACAACCAATATATCAACATGTTATTATTAAACATTTAATTTCATAAATATAAATTAAGAATAATTATCAAAAGCAAAATTATTAAAAGTCTTATGCCTATAATCTTCATTATATTGACAAATTCAATCACTAATAGTATACTTGATATGCTGTGTGTAAATGTAATTCAAAATGTAACAAATTATAAATTCATGTACTACTAAAAAAGGGAAATAACAAATTTAGTGTCAAAAATTAGAACATTTATAGCTATTTATAGCTTTCGAATTCATGTACAGCAGAACTGCTTTCCGGTTCTCATTCATTAATATGACATGCTGCGAATCACCGAAGGGGAAACCAATATAGAAATCGAAAGGAGTTCTTGAATGCGGATTTATTTTTAGCTGTAAATCGAAGGGATTAATTGATCAAATCCGGGCCCATGGACAAAAAAAAATAGTAAACACAAATATTATTTGTTCTTGATACGCAACGACGAGTAATTATTATTGATGTGTGGTACTTAAATATACAAGTGACCGGCCGGCTAAAAACATGGGGCTAAAACATTTTGACAGAGTTGTCAATATTACTGGTATTTATTGTTTGATTTTATTAAACTGTTAATTGCATACTGACGGTCAATACGGTCAATGCACACAATATATTAACCTTCGATAAATTTTCGGTAAATCGTGAGATGTACGCAGAAAGATGTGATTAAATTTAATTTGATTCATGAAATATTTACTCTTGCCATTAAAGCGAAATAGGGTAAACTACGGGTTTATAAATTATTGATGCCTTGCGTGTTGTAAGATCGAGACCGCGTATGTCCATGATTCTTTTTTCTTACATATCCCTATTTTCAACAATATTGAAGTCATGATTGTTTTTAGGTTATTATTTTTGTTTTTAATATGTTTTGCACTTATTTTGGTCAAGTCTATACTTTTTTAAATAATACATTTTAATAATTGATATTTAAAATTCATTCGGATTAAAATCAAGAAATGTATTTTCAGTGCCGTAATATAAAACAAAACGAGACAAATGAATGTTTCTAAGATGTTTCATAACCGTGTAGATAATTTTGCAAGCACTTGGCCATTTTCATTAAAATATACTTCAGAAAATAAAGAAAGAATAGGTCTCAAACAATGGCATAAGAAGGGATCGAACCACAAACCTCTTATGTATAAGGTAATCACGTAAGCTACTGTGCTATTTCCATATCTAGAGCTGTTGTGATTTTTCCAAACATTATTTACATACTCATATTAATTCTCGTAATTTATACGGACACAACCGAAGTGGGATCGAATATTTAAATGAGATATATTATGTATTCATAATTGACAGGTCAATAAAATCAGACTATATCTATTTTAAACTGTACTTTATTGCATCTGTTGCGCATTATTTACGCCGCTTCTCACACGTTTACATTTTGTATTAAAGTAATCTTATATGAAGTTGAAAGTGAACGATACTTATAACTATGAAGTTACTTCTTTTGATTTTGTTTATTTCCGTGTTAGGGGGTAAGTTATTTCGACTTAATTAATAATTGATCAGTTAAATAATCTTTGTCTGGTCGGTGTATTCTGTATTTTACAATTTTTCTTATTTATAATTAACAATAATTCAAACTGATTAAATGATAGGTTTTGATTTCACAAAAAGAAAACATAGACTTGTCGTTGTCATTGTACAAACCAGCTTTTCGTCAAACTACAGTATGTGTTGGCAATTCGAATCTAAAGGCAATCCGAATCACATCATTTAAATAAATTTTTCTTTCAATTCAATAATAAAATCAACATGATATATTCCTAATGTTTCCGTATACAGAACAATCAACTGGTACTAGTTTTATATGATCAGCACCTGTGTGTAAGTGAATATACATGTATGTTTTGAGTAGTCCAGAAGTACTTGAAGGTTGTCAGATAACTTTTGTTTTAAAAGAAGGCTCTAAAATTATCAAATGATGTTCTCATCTTCTCTGTAGTTACAGTAAATTGTTTGTCTAATGTTGCGAAATAATCAATTATTTTTTTCATATTGATTTCTATTTCCTCTGCATTAATATTTTATGTCAAAACTAGAGTAAGCTTTGTGACAAAAATGTGATGTTTAGGAACAAATGACATCCGTTATTTTAAGATTATGTCATTTGTAAACTTGAGCCAAAAGAACTTGAAAAATATTTTTTTAATTAAATTAGCTTTAATTACTTTAATTTAAACAAGTCGATCAGATGAATGTGTGTTTAATCATTTTTAATGTTTTCTCTTGGCATATCACTGTATAGTTTAAGTTTTAATTGCTCGACAACTAAGGTTCATCTCTTACACTGTAAAGCAGGAAAGCCAAAATAGACATATACTGTATTGGTGTGACGTAATCTCTCTTACCCAAAAATATTTAAATTAAATAAATGTTCTTCTTTTTTTCAAGAACAATGCGTGAAGTTTTGATTTTAAATAAAATCTTTGTTGTTGTTGTTTTTTTCTTTTGACAGATTATTCTATAATTTTGCTGCTAGATTCAGTTAACCTAAATTGAAATGCAGCTATGCATAAGAAAAATAAATTAACCTTAAAACCTGACAGTTATATCATTTTGTTTCAAATACCGCAATTTGTTTTGACTTCAGAAATATGTCCGGCAGCAGGGAAAGCATGCCCAAAACCAGTACTCTGCAAAGTGGACCCTTGCACAATTGAGACATGCCCAAATTTTTCAGGCGCAACCTGCACGTACGTATTTTATAGATAGCGATTGCATCTCAATGTCCATATACTCATAATGAAAATATATATTGTCGATTGAATCAGTTAATTATATGTCATTCCATGCCATCTAATTTAGCTTTCCTATTAATACTTCTACAAAAACAGGCTCGTATTTATATTCTTGCATGATGAAACATATTGGTTAACTATTACACTGTTAGCCACCTCTTTGTATTATTAACATAGCTGATGACTCCGTGCTACATCTTTGCATAATAAACATAACAATAAACTTTTAGCCTCATCTTTGCATTATTGACATAAAAATAGTTTCATCTTTCCATTATTAACATAACAGAAAAACTTTAGTCTTTGCATTATTGACCATAACAGTGAGTTTCTAGCCTCATCTTTGCAATATTTAACATAACATTTGCTTTATATCTGCTTGTTTGCATTATGTAACATTACTATCTTACCATAATGTAACATAATAAATGTTATCAAGCTTCATCTTTACATCTTGTTATAAACTTCTCCTAGATAGTTTTATGATTTTCCAAATATCAGATGGCAAATATTTATTGCATTTCATAACAGGCTCAATCAAACCGGGTCTGCAATACTGTTTATTTTGCCTTGTCGAAATTTCTTAAAGGATACTTATTCTCTCTATTTTAATATCATGAAGTAAATAATACTATCATATTATGTTGCATTATGTTTTAATACATAGCCATTAGAGTGTTCAATTTATATAAAGGAATTAAAGGCATTCCATCTAGAAGCAATCTGACTAATGTTCAGATCTATTTATTTCTTTTTATGTTGATCTGAAGACGACCATATATGTTTCGCCTTCTTTATCATTCGGATTTTCCGAGAAAACCATTTTAGCCATGCAATCAAACCAGTTTTTACATAGATATTAGAAGAACTATCAAAAAAATGCTATATGTGGAAGTTAAATAAACAGTTTTTAGAAACTTTTAACAAATAACTTGACAAAATAGAGTCAATATTTAATGGGAAAGATTGTTTTGCCAATTTACCTGTTGGCTATATGGACAACGCATGTTTGTTCTCGAAATCGTGAAAATGACTGGCTCTTCACTGATAAGCTTTGTTACAGCAGGTAAATTGTAGATACATTTCTGTTTCAGAGCTAACTACTGTAAAGGTAGCTGCGAACCCATTTGGAAGTTAGGAAATCGACGTGTTAAGTGCAAATCGAAGAATTGAATTTATCCCTGAAAAATACCAATAGCTGATTTTATCAAAAGAACATTTTAGTCTATTACATAAATTAAAAAAAAAATTTTCTGTGGTTCTGTTCAAAAGTAAAAAAAAAATGTGCTTCCCATATTGCAATATATATAATAACGTTTGTGAATTGATTAAAAGTAATCAGTATGAATTATTATTTGTTCTTATTCTCATTTTATTCCTGTTCAAAAATATCATCAAAACAAAATCAGTATAATACTGTATAAACTTATCTTGATTTGATGTTATCTAACTTTAACTTAAAACAACCTACAGAATAAATGTTATAGTCTACTTTAACACAAGATTGACGTATATCCACGAATCAAACAACTTTAATGATTTTATAAAGTTTTATATAAATTTGCATAGGCAGTATGTCAGTATAATTTATTTCAAACGCAATTTTGATAGTTTCCATCAAACTTAAACGGTAATTAAAATTGTCAGATAATTATGTGTGCAAGTCAATTTTAGACACATATAAGTTATATAACATTACGTACACAGTTATATGTACATACGTACACAGCTCACGAGTAATATACTGTATAGGCTGTATTCGATATAAGCAAAATAGTGTGTTACAGTCAAGGTATACAGCTTACGCGTTATGTATGACGCAAGCTGTATTCGATATAAGCTGCAAATTGTGTTATTGTCAGAGTTTACGTCTCAAGTGTTATGTATGGCATAAGATGTAATCTATTTTAGCTGTTTACTGTAATATCGTCAGTGTTTACAGCTCATGCGTTATGTTTAGCGCAAGCTGTATTCGATATAAGCTATATCCTGTGTTAAAGTCGGTGTTAACAGCTCATGCGTTATGTATAGTGCAAGCTCTATTCGACATAAGCTATATCCTGTGTTACAGTCAATGTCAAAAGCTCACGCGTTATGTATAGCGCAAGCTGTATTCGATATAAGCTGTATATCGTGTTACAGTCATATACCATGTATACAGAAATTCATATACAGGACATAGCTATTAGCGGCGGTACAACAACATCATTTATATCAATATAAACTTATTTCTAAATCTCGATCGTTTGTCTACAAAAACTAAGCTCACACATCAAGTAACAGCATCATTATATATACATATGTATACATCACCATGGGCCGCCCCATGAGAAAGCAGAACAGAAATTCCCGAAATACACGTGGTAATAAAACGTTTTCATCGAACCATTACATTACAATATATACAATATTACAATATATTAAAATTATTGGTACATGTAGCTCTACTTAAATTTACGAACTGAAACGTTTACCGCTCTCGTCCAAGCAGTAAATGGTGGCTGATTAAGACTCTATCATGCATTCGTTTGCGATAATTTTACTATTTTTATTAATACATATTCATTTTAGTGGAGTATTTGTATCTATCTTTCAATAAAGAAAGATGACATTCACAATACAGATATTTAAATGCTAAGTAATTTTAAAAATGTTCTCAGTAGCGTAGTTTGGCAATAAACCACATTATGTCTGCATCTCATGCATTTATATTATTTGACATAATTATTCAGCTAATATTCCAGTAAGATATTAAACAGAGCTACATGTACTTTCAATAGCAAGAATGCAAGCGTTGTACGTTTATTATCACTGCACGGTTGTTCAGCCCTGTCACCTTTAGCTCCTAAATTAGTTAACAAGTAATCATGGTTAATGATATTTTTGAAATGGTATATAAGTGCATTTACACAGTCCAGGAACAACTATCCGTAGCGTCACATTTTTAACAAAAACGACCATTTTACAAGTGAATTTACAATTATATGGCATGAACACTAAAAAGGAACTGACCAATACAGAAAAGCAAAAATATGTGGAAACTATGGTAAGAAGAATTCGGCCTTACGATGGGAACACTAAAGAATAATGCAGCAGACCGCAAGCTTCGCCACGCCATGAAATATTGAATTAAGAAACATAAGCAGATGTGTTCATGGAACCTTCAATGTAAAACTTTAGTGTCATTCCATAAAAAGCGGCGTATGGTCCCCAAGTAAAAGAATGTGTGTGCCCTAAACGAGAACATTTGGCAGAACTAAATAAAATGACATTTTAAAAGGGGATCAGGGGTTCTGAAGCCTGCATATCACAGATATGACGTCAAAAGACAAATTTAAAAATTGTGAAGTTGTAAACATATCCACAAAAGAAAAAACAAGTAAGTCATTTTTGTTATAAGAGAAATGACAATATGGCCAGGAGCAATTGATTATGACTGTAGTCAACTCTGTAAAACAGATAAAAACAACACTTGCATGGGGTCTTTGAAAGCTCCTATCAAGTCCTCAATTTAGGCCGGAAAAATACGACAGTTTAATGAAGTTTAAACTTTAATAGACTATCTATATATGAACAATTCTGTTATGTACACTAATTGTTTCAATGAATTAGTGTCATTATAAGACCATGATCAGGACATGTAGTTGTGTTTACTTTGCTAGACAAATAACCTGTATGAGCATGAACATTACTCAAGCAATAAAACCAGCAAAATATGAACATAAGCAGAATAAACAGAAAAAAGAAACTTTTTGTATTTCAAACACGAATGACTAACTTACTTTAATTTATTGCTTTTAAATGCAAACTAGCAATAAAAGATCTCATGCATAAATAAAGCTTAGCTTTAATAAGATTTCATGAATAATAATGTGTACACCTCTAATCTTTTACATCGCACATTTTGCAAATGATTTGCTCTTAAACTGTAAGATTTTCTTATTGATTAAATCAAGAATGCTTTCAAAGTTGTTTAATACATTATTTTTACACTAATTGCTCACTGATTTGTATTGGTCCCACCCAGCTATAAGTTCGTAAACAACCACAACATGTAATCAAAGGGCTGCAAGCTCTGAGGTATTTTCTGATCGTGCTGCATATCTGTATGTATTTTTCTGTGGTTATCTTGATACTCTAAACTTAATCTTGAAGGACACTGAGCTACGGTGATTGCGCTTAGGACGACGTCAGCCGGAAATGTTGCCGAAAACATTTTCATTTCACACTATTAGATCGGAAAAGAACAGAACAGAACATATCTTTTATTTTCACCCAAGCATTTTTCAATACAATTCAGTGAACATTTATATAGTTCACTAGTGTTTACTGCAAAATATAGCATTCCGTTGAACTACAACAGACTTTAAACTAGATTTTGCCATTCATGAAATGTGCATTTAAATAGTGAGAAAAAGAATCCCTAAAGAACGTACAAAACGACAAAATTGAAAATGTTGCAGGCTCGGTTTGATTGAGCCTGTTCATGGTACAGGAAAATGCAGGTTACCGTCCACGCCGTCAACTTAAGCAGTATTCAACATTCAACATGATCTTGTAAAAATTTGGAATTAAGAAACATCCGCAGATGTGTTAGATGTGTTCATATGGTGATTATCATGGAACCTTCAATGTGATACGTTAGTGCCACTCCATGTAAAAGATTTTACTTGGTCTAGACATTTAGCACATTCAAGGTAAATATTCTTAATGTTATCGTTTTTAATTTTTGTTTATAATAGTCCTGAAAACATAGACATGGAAGTGTATTTGCTAATTGTTTAATAAATGTTCATTGTGAGCTTCGCCGTTATTTGAATATCTTCCCTCTAGTCTTTGTCAAATCAGAGATGAGTTTTCAAGTTTTTACTATATACACGTACAGATAAGGAAAACCTATAGTCACCCCACCCCTCATCCCGGACTGGGCCACTTTTGACACAAGGGGCAAAATTTGAACAATCAAACTTTATTGAGTTATAAGGCCACCGGCCCATACACATATAAAGATTTATAATACAAAATATACATTTGTGGATGCTACAAATCAGACATGGTTAAGACATAATAGAAATATATATAACAAAATGTCAACAATTATCATAGAAATAGAATTGGTACTAATTATCTAATCATAGACAAAAATAATCGTGTTCTTTAAGCGCTACATTTATCAAAGAAAAGTATAAATTACTAATTATCTAAACATAGACAAAAATTGATCACGTTCTCTAAACGCTAGATATAGAAAAGTTGCTAATTTCTTAATTGTATCAATATCTTGAGTTGACATCAGATTATAATATTTTATGTATGAAGGATATTTCCAGAAATAATCACTGATGTAAGTATGTCTTATATTAGAGTAAAGTGGACAAATAAGTACAAAATGGTACTCATTTTCTTGTACACATTCACAAAATGGGCAATATCTATAATCACGTTCAATACAACTATATCGCCCAGTTTCTATCGATAAACAATGAGATGAAGATCGAAAATTTGCTAAAACACTTCTAATTTTTTTAATATCCAGACAATAAACATATTTTGCAGGTAAATAATCTTTTTTAAAATGAATATTATCCATCAATTTCACATTTAATGAACATTTTGACATCCAATTTTGAACATATTGGTCTTTTAATCTATTGACATATATTGATAAAAATAAAATTGGCTGATCCACACATTGCATTTCCAAAATATATCCAAAACCGTTTTGATACAAGTTAGTTCTAACTACAGTTACTCAATTTTTATGTCCAATATTATCAAAATATCTTAACATATTATAACAAATTTTAACATATCTAGAAGGATGCATATTAATAATACGTATCCAATATTTCACAATACGTTTATAAACCAGTATATAAATAGGGTAACGACCCCATATCCCCTAAAACGGAATCATTACAAGCTGTTTTTACATAAAGAAAACGTTGACATGCATATTTATGAACATCTTTAGTGCATGATATGTTACCCCATATTTCGCAGCCATACAATAATACTAGACTAACTTTAACATCAAATAGTTTGAAGAATGTTTGATAGGGTATACATCCTTAATTATTTAACGAGCTGACAATATGATTACATACTTTCTTAGCTTTTATCGCATTGTCTTCTGCCATTGTGTATAAACATTAGCGATTAGTAAAATACAAACCAACAAATGAAAACCCATTAACTATATCAACATTTATGTTATCATAAACCCAAGATTCTCTAGCAGCTATTCTACCGCCTCGTTTGAAAATAATTATTTTCGTTTTTTCAATATTAACATATATCTTAAAATCATTACAAAATTCATAAAGTAAATTCAAATTGTTTTTGCAGACCAACTACTGTGTCTGATATCAAAGCTACATCGTCTGCAAAAAGAAGCAGAAATATTTCAGTTATATCAGGGAATAATTGTATCCCTCTAAATTATTACGACTAAAAAATGTGTGGTTAAAATAGACAGAATCAAAACCCTTGCTTTCTGAAGGGTCAAAAATATCAAGACCATCTTGCACAAGCACACTGAAATATCGATAGGTTTCCCTTAATATTATTTTGACGAAGAATAGAAAACTGATTCAAAAGCTTTCTGTAAAAGCAACATATTAGGTTTCCTTTTCTGATTCAATTGAGGATAAAATGAAAGCATTGTCAATTGTTGAGTATCCAGACCTAAATCCTGCCTGTGATTCTGTTAAAAGTTCAAATGCTTCAACATAAAATGTAACACGTTTAGTAATAATGAATAAATAAATTTTACTTATAATATCTATTAAGGCAATACCTCTGTAGTTGTTGGGACAGTGTATTGATCCCTTTTTGTATACAGGAATAATAATAGACCTAGACCATTTTTCTGGAAATTCTCCTGTTTTAAATAACCTATTAAAAAGTTTCAACAAAAAAGGAAGCAATGCGTTTATTCCATATCTAAAATGTTCAGGAATTAATATTCCACCTGTTGCCTTATTAACATTTAAGTTTTGAACAGCATATAATATTTCATCAGTAGTTATTTCAGAATTAAATAAAGAATACTCAACATCACTGATATCATTTACAGACTGGTCATTTGAGTCATGAACCTGTGAACTTGCACTTGAAGCTGCAAACAAAGTACTAAAATGATCATACCACTCAATTAAAGAAATGTTTGGTTCTGTTTTACTTTGGCCACTACAACGGCTGAGATTTCTCCAGAACATTTTAGCATCATAAACTGAGTGATCAAGTTGTTTTAAACATTTTGTATTATACAGAAAACGTTTTGTTTTACACATATTTTTATAATTGGATTTTAAGTCTAAATAGTTATTTAAATTACTATTTGTACGATTATTCTGAAAACTTCTAAGGGCTTTACGTGAATTTAATTTCGCCTTTAAACAGTCTCTATCAAACAATATTTTATTAGAAATATTTTTACGGAAGGTTAAGACTTTTTTAAAAGGTTTGCTACTTTCTAGTACAGCATTCTCAAAAGTTTCAAGTATAATGTTGATATCCTGTGTATAATCAGCAATACTGTTCTCAAATTCTTCAAAAGTACCGTTTATAATATCTTTAGATAACATATCAAGAAATTGGGTATGATTATTTGAATTTATATAGGTCTTATCTTTAATCACTGAAAAGTTATTGCCCTTTTTTATATTACAAATTGTCACAATCTTTATTAATATTTGGACAGGAAAATGGGAACTTTCAGAAGTTACAACCACTTGTGTGTTTATAATGCTATCAAAAAGAGTTCTTGAGAGGATAAAATAATCGATAACACTATTTCCATTTCTATTAGCAAAAGTACATTTAGAAGACAATGGTCCAAATCTACCATTTGCAATAAAGATACTGTAGGCTTTGCAAAAATTTAATAATTCTTTACCCCTCTTATTAACAATAATATCATCTGATTCTCTTTGTTGATCAATTGTATTTTCTAAAATATCTACATAGTCAAGCAATACAGACACTGGCTTTTCAATAATTGGAAAATCAGAATCACAACCCGTGCGTGCATTTAGGTCACCACAAATTATTAAGTTAAGGTTAATAAGATTATATTCTATTAATAAATCTTCAAATATTTGAAATACACTATTAGACATATTACTATACACAGGTGAACCCTCAGGTGGAACATAAAGCGAAGCAAAAAGTATATTTTCATTTGTTCCAAACAAGGACTTGTCTATTATCAAAATGATACCATATTCAAACTCATGGCACACCTGTTTAATTAAATTTGTGATAGAGTTTCTTACAAAAACAGTTACACCACCTAAATGACGGCCACCGCTTATAGATTTCTTTGCCGTACAAAAGAAGAAATCATGGTCTTCAAAAGTACTATAATAATAATCACTATTTAAGTCCCAAGTTTCCTGTAGACTAAGAATATCACATTTTGATACAAAATCAGACAAATCATATAAATTAAGCTTATTATAAAGTCCTTCAATATTCCAAGTTGCTAATGTCAACAATAATGGGCCTTGGCCGCTATCCTATGGTGGTCCGTGAACTCCATCATCAGAATCGTCAATCTCCTGTATCGTTTCCATGGGTGTACTTACATCGGTCACAAGTCTATCTGAGGGTCTAACAGCACTTTTATAGACACGTTTAACAATCTTAGCACGTTTAATCAGAGTACCGTTTTTAAAGTATCCCGACCATCCTCTTTGATTAAGTTCCTTCAATTGTTGCCTTTGGGAGAAACTCAAATCATTTGATATCCTAATGCCACAGGTTCTTAGTTCCGTGCGGTACTTAAACAGGTCGAATTTAACTTCTGGCAGTGTAAATGTAACAATGACCATCCTATTATTTTTCACATCGCCTTTTCCAACACGTCTTGCCGAAGCAATATGACTGGGGTTACTAATTATATTTGGCTTTGCTTCATTAAACTTTCTATATACTAAATGCTCCAATGGATAATCAAGATCTTCACATTCATCTAGCCCGAAGACCCTTAATGAACATTTCAGCTTTTCAGATTCAAAATTGTTAAGACGAGTTTCAATTTTTTCAAACCGATCAAAATGGCTGTCCTCTTGTAGAGACAAAGCACTTATATCACTACTCAAAACATCATTGTGATATTCCATATCAGATAATCTTTTCTCAATATCATCAATATTAACCTGAAATTCATTTTGTTTCTGCTCAATATTAATCACTTTTGACTTTACAGTGTTTAATTCAGATTTAAGACAAACAAGCTCTGATCTTACACCTAATACTTCTTTTTTAATTGAGGTTAGTTCTGCAGTATTTTTCTCAAGTGCTTGCAAAATCATTTTTGTATCTTCGGTGGGCCCAGGATTGAATTCAACGTCAGCAGAGAGTAGAAGAACTCTTGAACTAAATGTAGCATAAAGTGCACCATACGTATCATGGCTATCACGCAAAGTTATAGATAAATGCATATAAGGTGTCGTTGGAGCTGAAGAATATATGTTAAGACTTTTCACAGCAAAACATTCAACGAAGTGATAATGCCCCGCAATTAGACCCCAAATGAAGATAAATATAACGATAAACAGTAATCCAATCAATGCAGCAGTGTAGTGAATATCACTTCCAGATTGGTAAGGTGTGTATGTTACCTTTCTTTGGTGTTTACTTTTGCGAGACGTTAGGAAGCATCCAATTCTTGCCCGATACAAGCTTATGTCAATACCCATTTTTATGTCCTTCCTTGGCTTCCGTATAAAAGTTTAACTATAATCACTGCACATGTATATATTTCGTGTAGTTTTGTAAACAATCATAAAGTTCTACTTCACTGAGCACTGACCACTGACTATACCCCATACACAAATTTATCTCCAATTCAGTACATGTATATATAAAGTTTATCAAAGTTTATACCTCTAAATAAGTCCATATTTTTGATATTATTTTTCCAATAAAAGCTTTTTTGCCTTGAAACTGCACTTATAGATTTAATTTGTATAAATAAATGTCAGCTAGCAAATGTAGTTACTGAAAAAAAAATCCATATTCTTTAGACAGATAAAAACACGTCTGACTTGTAGCATACCATACTAACAACTTTGGTAGAGGACCTAAAGATGATATAATAAACCAAAAATCAACTTTAGACAAGAAGAATCTTTAAGTTTATTACTAAATGTACAAAGTGGAAATCAATGACCCTTGGAGTGAGGCCAATTGTGACCCCAGGACTATAACTTGAACCATTACGGTATAGGTCTACTAGACAATGCCTTATGCAAAATATATATGCTCTAGGCCTTTTGGGTCTTTACATTAAGATTTGTTTATTTATTCTTATAATTCCATTTGGTTCCCGTGGCAACCATATTTCTGCATGGAATCAAATTCGTTGAACAGCTATGAAAGCCCTTTACCCATGGAACAATCCCGCTAAGTTTAATTGAAAATGAACGAGTGGTTTTTCACTCAAAGATTTTTTTAAGTTCACTATATAATCAAATAACACACATACAGACACACACAATGCAAAGATGCATCAATAAATCAACTGTTATCAACTGTTAGTACTAGTAAATCGCTATATGAAACCTCATCTGAGATGCTGCGGTTGCATAAAAGTAATTTTCTTTAATTGTGTGCATGTATATATAAAATTGGCACAAGCCACAAACGGCTTGAATATAATTAGTTATAAAGATTGCTGACAGGTTATGTATAGCGATTTACTGGTTACTCACAGTTGATAACCCGCTAGGCAAGGGTTATATTGCAAACAGCCGTTTATATACAGTCATATAACCTGTCAACAATCTTTATAACGAATACATAATAATACAGCAAACATTATTTTTTAGAGTTAAAAGTAAAATTTTTTCATGAATCGACAGCAGCACTGTATATAAAACTATATAAACGTCACGATTATCCAATAAAAAGCGACGTTACAAACGTGCAGTATTATAAATATACATATGAGCCGCGCCATGACAAAACCAACATAATGGGTTTGCGACCAGCATGGATCCAGACCAGCCTGCGCATCCGCGCAGTCCCATCAGGATCCATGCTGTTCGCTTACAAACCCTATAACAAGTAAAGAAAATGAAAGCGAACAGCATGGATCCTGATCGGACTGCGCGACTGCGCAGGCTGGTCTTGATCCATGCTGGTCGCAAACGCACTATGTTGGTTTTGTCGTGACACGGCTCATATATAGATTATGTCAATTTTACAGTATTACATCTGTTGCACATAAATTACGCTTCTCACACGTTTACATTTCGTATTAAAGTAATCTTAGCTGAAGTTGAAAGTGTAAAATACAGATAACTATGAAATTACTTCTTTTGATATTGGTTTTTGTCGTGTTTGGGGGTAAGTTACTTCGCCTTTATGCTTTTTGATCTGTTAAATAATGTTTGTCTGCTAATTTCATTTCTTCTGTAGTTAACTATTTTTCTTAAAAACAAATTAAAATAATTCAAACTAATTTAATAACATGTTTCGGTAACACGAAAATCTGAAAATGTGTAAAATAGAAACATTTTATTGTCGTTGTCATTTCAGCTTTTTGTTGCTTTAATAACTATTACTTCGTGTATCCTTGGTTATTCCTTACACACATACTTATAATTTTCTTTAATAATTTAAATTTGAACACGTCCGATTAGAATAAATGTATATTGAAATGATTTTCATTTTTCCAAAATATGTCTTTTTCTTTTTTTTCTTTTTTTTTGTTTTTTGTTTTTTTTTTTCTTTTATTTTGTCAGTGCTTTTTATATTATAACTTGTTTTGACTTTAGAAATATGCCCAGCTGCAGGAAAAGCATGCCCGAGACCAGTCGCCTGCTTCGAGGACCCATGCAACACTGCTACTTGCCCAAATTTTCCAAATGCAATTTGCACGTACGTATTTTAAGATAGTGAAATATGTATTATCGAATGAACCATTAAAATACATGACTTTTCATGATTGTTGTTTTAGGCATGAAATAATTTAGCTTCATCTATTATTACTTCTACAAAATAAAACAGGCTCGAAACTAAATAATTGCATTATGAAACATACTGGTTGACTTCTAGCTACTTCTTTGCATTATGTAACATAACCGATGGCTCCGAGCTACACTTTTGTATTATTAAACATAATCGATAGCTCCGAGCTACACTTTTGCTTTAGTTAAAAAAACAATGGCCCCGAGCTACATTTCAGCAGAAGTTAAATTAACCGATGGCTCTAAGCTACACTTTTGCATATGTTAAAATAACCGATGACTCTGAGCGTCACATTTCTATTAACTTAACCGATGACTCCGAGGTACACGTTTGCAACAGTTAAAACAAGCGATGGCTCCGAGCTACATCTTTGCATAATTTAACATAACTGATTGCTCCGAGATACATCTTTGCATTATGTGATATAACAGTAAGCTTTTTTTTTTAGCTTCATCTTTGAATAATTTAACGTAACAAGTGCTTTATTGCTGAATCTTTGCATTATTCAACATAGCAGTAAGCTGCTAGCTTCATCGTTGCATTTTTAACATACCATAAATGTTTTGCTTTATTGCTGCATATTTGCATAATTAAACATTACATTAAGCTTATAGCTTTATCATCTTTACATTATAAACATAACAAGTGTTTTATAGCATCATCTTTACATATTTTCTAAACTTCTACAAAGTTTTATGATTTCCAACATAATAGGTGGAAACTTACTATTCGCCCTTGTGTCCACTCCAGGTACTTGTTTGGTGCCTTCTGGGTGTCCTGCTTGGGTGTGTCCGGGGGCGGCGTCCTGTGAACGTTGCCTTTGCCTTGTTGATCTTTATTCTTGTTATTTCATTATTTGCTTAACTGTATGAAGTTAGTAATACTAGTATCATATGTTGCATCATGTGTTTAATACATAGCGTGTTAAATTTGCGAGGTTTTACGCACACGTAAAATGGCTGCGAAGGAATAGTCAGCTGTGCAATGCATACATTTAGAAGAGCCGAATAAATTTCTACCTAGACGAATGTTTGTTTAGATATACGCAGTTGTTGATATTTAAGGGGAAGCGTCATGACACCAAAATTCCATTACGTCCGCACGCGATTTATACTGTGACAGGACAGGTACGCTCCAGTCAATGTGCAGAAATCCGAAACAATGTGTCTTCTTGTGCTGCACGTAATGGCTTATAACAATGCATTTAACATCTATTAATAATAGCTCGATTTAACGATGAATAAATCTTTAAAATATAATGGCTAATGATAAAACATCAACTTTGAGCATAAACGTAGTATATAAAAAATGAGAATGAAGATCAACAAGGCAAAGTTAACATTCACAGGATGCAGTTCCCGACATACCCCAGCAAAACAGCAGGGCAATCAGGCGGCAAGACATTAAAGGCATCAGATCTGTTACCAAATATAATCGAAATAAAACTGCACACGTGTGACCTCGCTTTACTATATAAAATTGAGGAAAACAGAATCGCAAAGGAAAGCCAAACACGACAAAATTGAAAAAAGAAAGGCAGGCTCGTTTTGATTAAGCCTGTTCATCGGCAAGTCAAAGTTACAGTCCGCGTCCTTTAACACCGGCTAAAGCGGAATTCAAAAATTAAAGTAAAAAATGGTGACATTTTGAACTTAGAAAAGATTCATTTCTCCAAAATCTGTTTCCTATTTTCTAAAAGTCAACAAATGATAAAGAATGAAACATTCAGATATTATGACAGTGCATTTAAACAGCTCTTACGCCGATGCGTTTTGTGCAAATGCGAAACAGGTCACCTTTAAGAGAAGACAACGTGTATACGCATGATTTAATTTTAGTCTGGTTTCATGATATCAATTCTTAGTTTTGAAAAACTACAGACAGTTGCACATTCTATTATTTGTATACGGAGATAATTTGGAAAAAAAATGTAAATAAAATGTTTTGCAACAGTTAGAAATTTAAAAATGTTCATAAAGTGTACAGCTGATGTATGTGAATGTTTTATGTACTTGTATATCTATTGACGACTCGCAAAATAAATCGTGTCATTCCGCAGTCAATCAGTAAATCGTGCGTCTTATTCAAAACCATATACTGTAAGAATCGGCTGCTTTGGCAGAAATTCTATTTAAACGTTAAGGGATTTCAATACCAAAATAATAAAGCTTCATTAGAGCCTGGTTAGACTGCATGGAAGCAGACGCGCGGGATTGACTGGCTCTTCATTGGTAACATTTCCTTTCGTTATTGATTTTATTTATCATATATTTGGTTATAGCATGTAAATTGTTGAAACATTTTTGTTTCAGAGCCGATTACTGTAAAGGTGGCTGCGATATGATTTGGAAAATAGGACATCGACGTGTTATATGCAAATGAAAGAAATGAATTTATTCCTGAAAAAGACCATGAAAAGACATATAGCTGATCAAAAAAACATGTTAGTTTATTACAATAATTAAAAAAGGAATAATTGTGGTTCGTCTTAAAATATAAAAATGTGCTTCACATATATAAACGAAATAAATGTATGTAGTAACGTTTGTGAATGTATTAAAAGTACTCAGCATCAATTATAATTTGTTCTTGTTCTTAGCTTAGCCCTGTTTACAAAGACTGTCAGAATAACATCAGTTTAATATTGATTGATTTGATGTAATCTAACTTATAACAACCTGCAGAATAAATGTTATCGTCCACTACAACACAAGGTTGACGTATATGTTCAAACTCAATCAAACTGAGACTGCAATTTTCGTGTAATTTTGGTGTGATTAATGCTTCCGAGGAATCACTTTGTTTCCAGATTTTATATATGTTTGCATAGGCCTAAATATCAGCATAATTTATTTCAAACGCAATTTTTGATAGTTGCCATCAAACTTAAACGGTAATTAAAATTGTCAGATAATTATGTGTGCATGTTTGAAACACAATTCTAGACACATACAAGTTATAAAACATTGATACGTACAACCATATCAGGCATGTGTGAAATTATAGTTTGATCTCACATGAATAAAGTTTGGGTAAACGTACAATGGTTTATCTTATTTAGATACAATATTGTTAAACATGACCAATTTGTAGAAAAAGATACTGTTACGTTTTCATTATTTTGTTGGTTTATATATATCAACTTGTTGTTTTCTCGTCTACGGTAAGTATCTTCCCCTTTGCCCCTAGTGTTTAATTCTTTGATTTACCCCCCCCCCCTCCTCCCCCTGGTCATCTGTCTTCTTCCCCTGTGCCCTTTGTTGTTGTGGGCTGGTGCTAGGGGCGTGGACTGTAGTTTGCACTTGACAGTACCGTCCATGAACAGGCTCAATCAAACCGAGCCTGCAACATTTTCAATTTTGTCGCGTTGGGCTTTCTTTAGGGATTCTGATTTCAATCTATTTTATTATTCAATCCTTTATTTGTTTCCTTTGAATCCCTTATCAGTTACAATTTATTTTTCATTTTAGTGCCTTGTGCCCTGACCTGTTTTTTGTTTGGGTTCCGCCTGGGCTCCTTGCCGCTGGTTCTTGTTGCTGGTTCGTAAGGGGGTTGCGTTTTTATTGAACGCCGCCTTTCCTTGTTGATCTTGTTTATCATATTTTATACCAACGGCAATTGAAACAATAAAATGTTATATTATTGTTTAAAGGATGTTTTTATTGTGTACGCATGACGTTTAAAATAACACTGTATGCATCTTTCACCGTATATAACGTACGTCGAAGTTGTCCACGTTTACCTACGGGAAACTGTATTCGTTATTTGACACCGTATATAGCTTAAATAAGCTGTATGCATCGGTAACACACGTCTACGTTGGGGAAAGGAGTTTTCAGTTAACGTGTATAGATGACATCTAGCGAATAATTATAATCATAAATCATCATCATTATAATTAGTAGTAGTCAAACTGTCCTCTGATTTGGCATGAGACATTCCCAGAAAATGACCAACTAACATAGTTGAGGTCAGTATATCAAAACTCATTTTTGTAACAAACAGCATTGTTCTATTTAGGAAAAACACCTTGCCTTCAGTCTTCATATCAAGTACAGAGATTTGCCATGACAAGAAGCTAAGACAACATATCTAGTAAGAGCATGATAATATATACATATACATCACCATATGTGTTTTAACTTCGTTGCTTCAACAGATTGAACAGTGCATGTTTGTATTCACCAATCAATAAATTGTATCAACTAATCAAAAAATAAACATGCATGACATGTCAAATATGAAATGTTAAGCTGACATATCAAAAAAAAAAATGAAAACAATATTGAATGTTAGAGGACAAGGTCAGCTTCTAATCAATTTTTGCCACGTAAAATATTCCAATGCTATATTAATTTAGCTTCATACTCATATACTCCATTTATTGTAATGAAAATAGAATTTTTGTTTGCATTAAGAGTATGTGAGAAACTTATCAGGTTAGGCAAGGAAAACAGCATGGAATATTTCATAGGCAAAACATATATAGCTATTTAAAGCCGTGTTTTGTCTTCTGTACCTCACTTAAGTGTTTGTTTTATTTTTTTTCTGGAACTTCGGGATCATTGAGTACATCAATTTATTTCTCACTCCGGTGCTAGGGGCGTTTAGAATGTTGCACTTTTCATAAACCCCCATGTACGGAGTCAGTCAAACTTAGTCATGAAATTTCATATAATATTGTTAGGATTAATGCCTCCGAAGGATCACTCGTTCTCTAGATGTTTCCCACACAAACAATTGTAGCTTTAATATTTACCACATAACAACGTATAGCCAAAGGAACCACGTAATTGTAGTAAATTGAGATTTTTAAGTCGTAGTTGAAGTCTTAGTAGTCGTAGATTTTGTAGTCGCCGTAGCTATTTTCTTAGTAATCAGTAGTAAAAGTTGTATTGTGATCGAAATCAGTGGGTTTTGTCGAACTTGCATATTTATGAATCGAATTCGTAGCTATGTCCGATGTCGTCGTCGTAGTAAAAGGTTATAAAATTACTCTTTGCCTTGGAAATTGTAGCAGTGAAAATCGTCATCTCAGTTTTAGCTGTACGCGTAGTTATTTAAGTTGTAGAAGCCGTATTTGTTATCAAAGTCTTTCTTTACGTGGTCGAAGACGAACTTGTAGTCTTATAAGTCGTACAAGTTGTGACAGGCGTTGTCATAGTCATCGGAGTAGTGATATTGTTGTAGTCGTGTTTGAAGCCTAGACGAAAACAAGTGACGTCGATCACCATCTTGGTCATGTTACAAAAAGATTTAATGATAACAAGGCGGTATGCAGCATCTTTACATATACAGATTACAGTGTTATGTTTTTGGTGTATGCTGAATACGGATGTTTACAGTTATTGTATACATCTTATACGTAAGCTATATTAATGTACCTAATAGGCGTATACGTGCGTGAAGACATGAAGTCGGTAAATTCGGGTCAAAATGTACATACTTATTTTATGTAAAAATATGAAAAACAAGATCAACAAGGATTTACGTAACCCCCAAACGACGGAGCAACACAGGACCACCGGCAAGGAGCCCAGCAATATGTCTTGTAGTAGTTTTGGATATATAAAATAAAAGGCTCCGGATAAACTTACACTGTTTAAATAATTTATTTATTCATATACTAATTTATTGGGTTTTAAAAAATGTGGTGTAACGTGATAGTGGATTGATAAATGCTATAATATTCACAAATTATTTGTGGAGTCTAGGTGGCCGAGTAGTTAAGGTTGTTAACTTCAAACCACTTGTCCTTCACCGCTGTGGGTTCAAATCCCGAGAGGGACTTAGGATTCTATCATGTGGGGAAGCTATCCAGCTAGCTTACGGAACGTCGGTGGTTTTACTCAGGTGCCTGTTCGTGCCTGAAATAATGCACAGAAGGGCACCTGAGGTCTTCTTGCACCAGTAAAGCTGGAACGTCGCCATATGACATATACTGTGTCGGTGTGACGTAAACCCCAATCAAACAAACAAACAGACAAACAAAACACAATTATTTGTATAAATCAGTGAAAATACATGTCTACTAATTTCAAGACAAGCGTTATTTAATATTAAAGGATCTTATATACTAAATGGAATCCAAACAACTATTCAAGAGTTTTGTTTTGAAGAAAGACCAATACAATTTGAGAAAAGCAATACTTGTAGAGCCGGAATTCATACACAAAGGTGTTTTTTTTTATTTTGTAAATACTGTATATACTTTGTTTGAGGAAATCCTTGTCCGTCTTTTTAATCAGTTATAGATATCTACTGTCTAAAAACAGAATTGTCTTTGAGCTGTTGAAAAAAAAACGAAAAAAGAACATGCAGTTATCTGCCTCTATATTTATATATTTGCGCTTCATATTAAAATTAGATAATCCTGTTGTTGTTCTGAAATAAATATAAAGAACACATGTGTTGCACATTGTTTATATAAAAATGACATTAACTACACTTTCGTTTGTCTGATCTTGAATTGAGAAAGACAAACACGCAATAAACATTGTTATATTTGGTTTTAATGAATAGCTAACATTGTCTAAGTTTATATGATTTAAGAGCAAATGATTAAAGAGTTGGTGCCAGCTGCACAAATGTAGATCCTAACTTATTATTTTACATAATAGGAAAACGAAAACTTACTGTAGAAAATTCTGTTATAGAATAGAATTAAATAGAATATAACTTCAATTTTCATTCAATGGTCAATTCACAAATATTATTAGATCAACGATCAATAAAATAGTGTTATATTATTCTTCAACTGCGGAAAAAAAAACTAAAAAACTTACATGGCCTTGAAAATGAATATAACGTACAAGCTATAAAGTGACATTTTATATAGGACGACATGAACTGGTGTTAGATTTGTAAACAACTTCCTATAAAAGAAACATATCTTGTGTAATTTAGCGACAAACGTCTAGTTCATTTAGTTTAATGTACATTTACTATGGTTTATCAATGCATTTTATGACATACGAGAGAACCATAGACATATTGCAGTACCATGATTGGACTTTATGCGTGATTTAAGACAAAGTGTGTGTTATGTCGCGGTCGTTTCTTTATTCGTCAGAAGAATAAATAATAATGTTTAACCTGTTTTGTTTTATTTGTAAATCAGTATTTGCCTTTGTTTGTTTATTCAAATTGATATCATTGAACAAGAAATGTGTACATATAGAGGGATACAGTACAGAAAGTGCTGTATAATTACTTTTTCGCATTTCTGATCGTATAAAGACAACATTTTAATATTTTGTGCTTGTTCTTATAAATTCATAATATAAAACAGCAATAACAAAAAAACGCCACAATTCGTTAAATCAGACGACTACATTGAATTTATCATATCTGTGTACATCCGTAGATCTCTCATGGACAACAACACAATCACACCCAGTCTTTTTACTTATCCTATTGTGTTCTTTTTGCCTTTGAGAGGTTTCTACTGTTCATATTTTTTCACAAACACATAGATAAATCACACTGAAATTGATGTCTATGAAATTATGTTTTTGTTCACAAATATTTTTATCATAATTATAATGTTTGTTGAGAAACAATTGAAACGTAGGCTTCCATATACTCAATAATTTCTGCTTATTCTTACACTGTTCCTACATTGTCATTTCAGGAAAACGTATATCATTTGAAAATAATGAAGCAGGAAATTCGCTACCTTTTAAGGTGACATTATGCTCATTTTTTATTGTTAAGTTTAGATTATGACTATATATTTCAAACGTTGACTGTTATAATGGTGATGGACAATCAGCTGATATTGGAAAAACTGCTTCACTCTTTTTATAAATTGAACGTTACAAGTAAATTCCGAAGGCTATTTTAATTAAAGAAATATCTATGGTTTACATGGATTGCGATTTTTACCGCTCAGGCGAAGTAAATTATAATGTTTTATAGAATTATGGTGAAATGTACACATATATTCTAATTTCACTTGCTAATTCACTGTATACACTTGGATGGATTTATTGTCACTTCAAATGGCATTGTAATAAAGATATTTCAAAAATACTTTAAACTCCTCTTTAAATAATTATTTTTGAAGTTAACAAAAATCTCTAAAAATGTATTATGTAACTGTTCAAAGAAAATGGATATTAGGCAGACTTACTTTATCCGACCTTTACTTTTTTCCTAATTTTAGTAACACAAAACCACCGGAAAACATCAAGGAAGGCTTTATAACATTTTGACAGAAAAAGGCTGACATATCAATTTATTGTAACGGTATAGTTACTTTATCCTTAACTAAAGGTTTGTATATTTCATATTCATTTTATAGAAAATGTACTCAATATTTTGGCATCCCATAATTCAACAATTATACAAACAAAATAAATAATAGAACTGAATAATTTATATGACGGAGTTGATATATATACTCGTTATTTCAATAACATATGGAAACTGAACGAAAAAAGTAATATTGATTAAACTAAGCAATTCAGAATAACCAATAGATATCTGCATGAAACTAACTGAATTATGTGCTAGCTCGGCAATGAACGAGCTTGTGTCACAATAAAATCAGTGTGTGTGGAGAAATAATGTTAGATAATTACTTGTTATGAGGAAACCTGCCATGTTGATTAATTTATGACAATGTTTATTTAATTTATCCTATAGACATTTACAGCATTGTAGCGTAAATGAACGTTAAAGCTAAATGAAAAAGCACAACTGTGCTGTTTCAAATGTAGAACATGTCTTGAAATTCTTAATATGTTATGTATTCTAATGATACTACTTGAAATATGGTAATCAAGATCAATAAGGAAAGGCGGCGTTCAATGCCCGCCACTCCCACACGACCAAGCAACAAGAACAAGCGGCAAGGAGCTAATGAGGGCTCCCACACAAAACCAGAACAGGGCGCAAGCTAGAGCATGGATAGGCTAATCACTTAAATAATACTAGAAATAATAGTTAACGACAAGGAAATTAAAGAAAACTAATAATTAATTGACTGACAGGCCCTTAAATTAAAGGTGCACAGGGGATGAGGATACGAGATTCGGGAAAGAGAGGGGCAAAATTGAAAAAATAACTACGAGCAAAAGGGAAAACACTTACCGTAGACGAGAAAACAACAAAGGACACAAACAAGTGTCACCAAAACAGTATGAAACAAAAAAGACACACGTCTAAAAGTATAACTTGGATTCTTGCTCCTAAAAAACCCTTTTTCAAATTTGTCTAAAATTTGCCTTGGAAGAGCTGTAAAAATGGAATATAAAATAGATAAATACAGAATCCTTAAAGAAAAAAGAATCCCACTTATTAAAAAAACAACTTTTAATTGTGGTGTTCTGTTTCACTGCTAATTATCACTTAATCTGCTGGTTGACCTCTGACACCGACGCAATCTCACCAGGTTATACAGGGACTGCTTGTTTGCTTTTGTATTGGAATCCACTTTGAACGGACAATTTCAAGCTTGGTTGATTCATTAAGAGTGGATCAGAAGGTTCAGTTATTTAAAAGATCCTATACTTATCAACAGGCCAGATCAATTTCAATGACTTATTTCGTATTTCTTCTTTTGTACCTTTTCTACGATGCATTCATGATATAGTCGTATGCGCTACAAGTACTTATAGGTGAATTAATCATTATAAATACCCTTCCCACTAACGTTACTAGATATAGAAGATAGACTATTATCTATCATTCCAACATAGAAACTTAATTAAATCAAGCATGTTACTTTCCCTGTCACCTAACAAAAATCGATCAAATCCAATTAATTTACAATTGCCCATTTCCGGAGTTCGTGGTTTTAACATGTGTAAAATATTAACGCAGCATCGTTATTTCTTACCAGAATAATATATGTTCATTTGCATATGAACATTTCTTTAATTATTAGTTTTGATAAAGAAAGATAATCTAAATTATAGAAAAATACTTGAATAAAAAGGATTTCTTTTTTTTAAATTATTAGTTTTGTTATAATAACATAATGCTTCAAACTTAATAAAGAAATTTAAAATCAACAAAGTTGGTTAAATGTTCAAATTCCGTTTTCTGCCAATTTCCTAAACTGAATGACTTTCATAAACCATTGTGCAGTGTATGCATACTGCATAGATACGTTTTGTCTTAAAATTAAATATCCAAAGACAATTTATTTTGTGGGATAAATATCAAATCTACAAGATAGCATATGTCTTCTTCAGGCTTATTTGAATAAATTTGAATTCAAAAGAGGCGCCTCTTTTTATACGAAAACCGATCTGAATTCTGTAAAAATAATATATTAGCTTTCCGAAAGAAAAATGTTAAGTGAACAAGGGTGCAACGTGTGCGCTTTTGTTATTCACACATAATTATTATTTGTTAAATAAGTAAATAATAACTGCTATATACAAAAACAAAATCATTGTTTTAAATGTCAAGCATTATCAAACAAAATGTCTTTTAGACGAGTCAAGTGATTTTTACTTGTAGAAATGATGTATTAATTAAGCACAGCATGGTGACGAAAACTCTTCTAAATGTTCTACTTATTTCGCTTAATTGCATGCATGAACTTTTAATTAAGTTCGTATTGTTGACAATTTGAATACTGTAATCGAGGTATGTATTACCAAAATATGTTAAATGAAACAAGATCAACAAAGAAGGATGGCATTCAACAAACATATCTCCGAACACAGAACCACCAGCAAGGAGACTAGCAAGACACCAATTGGGACAAGGCACAAGGGCAAACCCCTGACGGGATGTCATTATTAATTATTCAAAAACTTAAGTTTGTCTTATCTAAAAGAAAATCGAACAAAAAACTGTGTCATGAAAGCACACTGTATATAATATTTTGCATCCTCGCCTATCGATATATTGCTCGATATTTTCATCTCAACTACATGCGCCGATGGTATCATAAATGCAGACAGATATAAAATACGGTCCATTATCTATCCTTTCAACATAGAAAATTAATTAAACGTAGCTTGTAAGTTTCTCATTTCACTAATCAAAAATCTATAAATCCAATTAAGTTAAAATAACTGTTTTCCGGTGTTCGTGGAGAAAACATGTGTATAATAATCACACATGAAAGGCACTTACCGTACACGTGATTACACCCAGTGACATTGCAATACAATAGAGAATACTTCACCTCAGGTGCAAAAGAAATTGTTTTTGCGCTTTGTTTGTAAAATAAGACAAGTAAAATGGTTTCCTGCGGGGAACATTTTTCATGATATAAAGATATTTCATTTAACTATTTTCAACACCGTTTTGGCAGAGGGGAATAAATAAACGTTTATATCAGGAATATAGTTGACAATAATCGATCAACATAGAAGAAGGTCTTTCGAAACTGGTGACCGTTGATGACCGGAGAAGGTCGAACATAAAACAATTATTTCTTTTTAAGAAAATGATTAAATAGGCCTACCATATTATGAATAATTAAAAGCAAAAAAAATAAAGTAAACACACAAGTTTACGCAGAAAATAATTCTATCTATTATGGCAGATGCCACTACGAATATTTTAATTTTGTAGATTTTCAGTATAAACAATTTATTGTTTGTAAAATTTGAGATACATATATTAAAGAAACAATGATAATTTTCAAATAAATCATTCAAGTTTTTCCACCTTAAATAGAAAATTAGAAATATCTCGTAATAGGTTTGTGTTCTTAATTAGGTTTAATTCTGACTAATTCCTTAGAGGTAATTCCGTAAAGTAACGACAAACGGTATTTAGCCAGGTTATCGAAAAGGTCAATTAACCAATCGTGTACGGTTTACAGATCACATGTTCCTCCATGTACCGAAAACTGGTCACGTGCTCCTCCATGCCTCAAAAGTAAAACGCGTACCAATACCCTGCGGTCTCCGGACCGCAGGGAATAATCTGAAATATCAGGATAATCTCTGTAATTGATACGATATGCAAAGCAAAAGCACCTTATCTCATTATTAAATAATTTATTTAGATGTTAATCAGATTAATAAGATATGGAAAATTCATTTATAGTTTCATCATTTAAACTTTTTACTTAGATATTTTGTGAAATTAATTTCTTTCAATGCTAAAGGATCACTTTGTATTTTTATCAAAATTGTAATCGTGAATATTTCCATGAGTAGTTTGTTTTTGAAACCTTGAATTTTGATCGTAAAACAAACATGACGACTATTAAACATAATTTTAGATAATAAATATCTTGTCCTCAGTAAGATAATTTCATTGGAAAGTTATCAAATAGTGGAAAACGAAAAACCTAAAGAACGCCTAAAACGACAAAATTAAAAATTATTGCAGGTTCTGTTTAATTGAGTCTGTTCAAATAGTTGAGCCTATTCAATTAAAACCTACTTCAATAGTTAAGAAAATCGGTTTAAAAAGGAAATGTTTGAAAATTATCTATTTCAGAAATGTGTTTGTCATGGGGTTATAATCATTAATAAATAAAATATGAATAAATACTGGTTATTGTTTTCAATCTTTTCTCCTTCAGGTATGATCCACCTAATGCATTACCTCCACTTTGAAGAGTATTCAAATAACCTAAAACTACTGTCAACTGCATTGTAAATGAGGCGCGCGGGTTCAAGCCCCAGAAGAGGCAAACTTTTTTTCTTTCTTTTTTTTTCTTTGAACATTTTTTGTGTCTCTCAGATCAATCTTTTGAAGAAAAAAGTGTTTCATTTTAATAATGAAATTATTTTTGGTATTTATTGGCTAAATTGTGCCAAATTTATTATCAAATATGGTACCTGATATTTTCAAAGTCTAATAAAATAAAAACAAGACGGTAAAAGTATTTTAAATTTGACAAGCGCAACCAATATACTTTATAGAAAATTTATGCAAACTTTGAAAACAGCCCCTGATTTGAGTAAATTTTAGGGATTTTTTTAATAAGGCCCTCCAAGTTGAAAAATGATCAAGCAACTACTTAAAATGGGTGGGGTAGGGTAACATTTATATACATATTTCAAACATTTTGAGTAGGAAAACATTTTAAAGGAAAACATTTTTTTTCATAATGATTATAAAATAGAATATTTAGAGTTTCTCATTTCTGAAAAAGAGCCATTCTAAAAGCCAATTTTTACTTAAGAAAAATTTCCATAACTCGTAAATTATACGGTAAACTCTGTTTAATTTTTGCATTCTTGTGTCTTTTAAGGTATATAAATGACCTATGTTGTCAATTTTATAGTTCCTTAAAGTGCCCATTAGGGGGCTCATACCTTAAATGCAATATGGGTCTCGTTATAGGTCAAAAATATTTCTCTTCCCACACAGACCTGTACTTTACGTCAGTCATTCAATAACTTATAGTCACGTTTTCCTTTTATTATACTCCTAAAGAAATATGTGCTAACCGTATAAAGTGATATTAAAGGGTACGGTTATACATCATTGCATTCCGTCACTGTCGGTACCGTGTGTATATCTTTAATATATAATAAATTATTTATGGTAATCATATTTTGTTTTAATTAAATGCTATATCTTCCTTGTTTGCCGTATGCTATAAGATCCTCTATGTTGTAATGAAGGTTGTTACCAACACACTCAAGTAAAATGTTATATATGTAATGTATAAAATTATGCTTCTAAAACAATTTTCAAACATCGAAAAATATGTAAAATATGTACTGCAAATATTTGTCCACATTATTATTATGTAATCATTAAATACATGCATTCATTTCTTATTGAAAAGTGTGAATGTAAATTATCTATGATAATCAAATATTGATTGAGTTATCTTATGCCAATTAGAATCCTCAATCTACCGAATATTTGACCTGAGTTATCCAATGACCGGAGTTATCCAATGACCGGTAAAGCAGCCCTATGTCATGTTATATTATAAAAGAGGCTTATATCCATAACGCCAAGTACTTTTAATACATTTCAATACAAGAAACATGAAATAACATAACATTGTCTTAACGCTTTGAAAGTTAAATATTAAGTTTACAATTTGGTGTTTTTACTATACAGGGCACAACTGTTCCATGTTAATAGTTTTAATCAATATACTTTTCTTAATATGACGCTACTTTCAGGTGGATGCAAAAAGATTTATTAGGACGGATCGATTGATTCCCAGAATATAGTAGTTCGTGAGTAATTGTGCTTTGGCACACTAAGATTATAAAGTATTTAACAATAACAAGATCTATCATATATGTTTAAATCGATAACTTATGGCCATTTTAGAATATAATGCTCATGGAAATAATCGCCCAAATATTATTTTAGCATTTAAACGGTGTTCGCCGTTATGCCAAATACATACAAACACCATGTATATATCACACCAAATCAAACATTTTGACAAACTATATTTTAACATAATATACAATTACATTAATATTATTCTTTTCTTAACTTCTAAAAATACCTCTTTTATAAATATAATGGTACCGGTATTTAAATTTTATGAACCTGGTACATATGTAATTCTTTAAATATAATGGTACGTTTATACACGCTAAAATGAATTTTAGAGCAATTAAGTCTTGCGTAGAACATATAATATTGATCTTTCCACATGTCATCTTCGTATAGCGGTCCTTAAAAGTTGGTGATAGTTTTTGATTCGTGCAATGGCGTCCAGCACAGTACTTATTTTTTTTATTTAATTATTCTTTTTTTCAATGATTCCAATTAACAGTAAACAAAGTCTTTGAAGTCATCAAGGTATGCAATTTATTAGTTCAATAATTTTGTATTCGCCAAAGAGATACCTGCTCGATTTATCATTATTTACTTTGATTGAAGCGAGAATTGGAATTAATTTCAAATTGGATGACTGTGTTAAAGGGAAAATAATCTATAACAGTTATTTCACAAATTGTCAAGAATATTGGCTGTATTTCGTTTTTAATCAAGCACAGTCCTTCATTCCATTGTAACCGTCTTTTATGTTTAATTTCATTTAATTTTCTGCTTGAAGATCACTATGAAATATACAAAATACTGTGAAAGTACTCTATACACTTTGCTACCTTTGTAACAAATTATTTCAACTTTGATCGAAATGTTTTTTTACAACAATATGGGTTTATACGGTTTAATTCGAGCATAAATCAAAGTCGTATCTCTCTCTTGTTTCCTTTCACAGTATTATGATAATTATGTAATACAATGATCTGTAGTGCAAAGTGTTTTCAAATATGATTGTAATTAAGTCTTATTAATACTTATACGGTCATTGTATATAATTGTCTTTAATATTTATTTCTGGTTGCCTCAGCGGCCTGATAGTTAAGGTCGCCGGTTTCACATCATTTTCCCCTGACCAATGTTAGTTTGTATCCTACCAGCGTGTGAGAAACTTTATCAGTGGAAAATTGTTACCGTTTTAAAAATAAAAAGCAAAAGATTAATATTGTAATATCAGTAATATTATAATGATTTAAGAAAATAAACATATAATAAAGTTCCTATAGATAAATAAATCGCTGATGTGACATTTTTCTAGTTATTGTTCTTGTTTTGTTCTTATTTTCTATTTTTTAATTTACATAAATCACTTAATAGCACTAAACAATTCTTTTTGTCATATAAGGTATGCATTTTCAGACGAATCAATCGAATTTTAGAAGAACATTGCTTGCAGAAAATTAAGTTTTTAAACATCAAGATATGGAAGGTTTTGTACATTAACATTATATGAGCATTCCGGAATATATAATACTTTATAAATATATACTTAAACGAGATTTAATGTATTATTTTTGTTCTTCATTTACTTATTTAGTAGTTATAAATATGTTTGGTTTTGGTTTATGTATTCTTACGAATTTTAGAGTTGATAGAGGTTTAAGTTTTATTGTTATCAACACCTTAACAATTCGAAGTTTTATAATGCTTGATTATTTTATTCTTGGCAGATTGAGCAATAAATCTCTATAAGAAGTGATTACAAAATAAAGGAAGGAATTAATTTCAAATAGAATGAAAATGTTAGCTCGAAGATATCTGTCGTCATCTATCAAATTGTCTAGAAGATCAATTACATTTCTCCTAAAGTTGACATGATTCCTGGCTTTATTTTCATCGTGATTAATTTGAGTTCTTTTGAGATTTTTTGTTTTAGAAAACTGTTTGAAATTGGAACTTGTTACATTTCTTTTTCAAAATGACTTAGTCTACCAAACTGCAAAAATAAATTGTAACGATTATTATATTTACCAGAAAAGCTAGGAGTGACCAAAAATTGTAAACCATTTGTGTATAAATAAAACCAATATATTTAAGTTAATAAGAAAATCGTTAAAGTGTAGAAAATATTTTATTAAAATGAAAGCTATTCTAACCATCTACCGTGGTAAAAGTCAAGCATATAACTATAGCATTGCAATTATTTTTGTTACTTTCAGTGACATTATGCCCATCTAAGGATATATATAAAGTGAACTGGTGCAAGTTCAAATAAGTTTACAACATTGCTTTCTAATTAATCATTTACTTTGCACGAACAATAAATAGCTCACGTGTATGTAAATACGCTCAATTCCTAAAAGAGTGAAGCAGTCGTTTTAAATTTTAGGCCGATTTATATCTTATCCTAAACATTTTTATGTATCAAATGTTCGTCTACTGCCATGAAAACAGTCAATCGTTTGAAACATGTAATGAACTTGATAATGTAATAATGAGCAAAATGTCACTTTCAGGTTCAACCCTGTGATTATTGGATGTCAGGGTTATTATTGACATCAGTAAACAACTGTTCAGTACTTATTACAATTATAACCATATTAAGCAAGAATTAGCGTACAAAGAATATTTGGATATAATAGATTTTAATCTTATAAGTTTTTAAAGTGATAACACAAAGCTACGTTTATTAGCACACTCACATAGGATACAGACCGGTCGTTATTCAAGAAATAGAATATCTAGAAATGGGAGATCTTGTTTTCAATGTAATTTGTTGGACTTTGAAGATTGTTTTTACTTTTTAATTAAATGCCCATATAATAATGATTTGAGGAGGAAATGCATTTTAAAGTATTTTTTCAAAGTCCTATGTGTTGAAATTGATGTACGCTACCTTCGTTGCTCAGTGACTTTATGAAGAAAGTGAGCGATAGTGAAGCAATCGACAGATGTGCAGGAACATAAATGATGCAGCTGCTTACAAATACGCTTTATACGTAATAACAAATCAAGCAAAGTATATCAAAGCTGTACGTAAAACTTTCACTAATAGGTAACTTAATATACTGTTTTACAATGTTGATCTTTTCTATACTGTTTAAAATAAATTGATATCAAAGTTTTTGTTTACAAATACAAAGGTTCTACAGATTTTGAATATCATAACAATTTTATCATATGTTTGTTAATTTGTTTTCTCGACCTATGCACATGATAATATTATATGATTGCATGTATGTGTTTATTATACGATGATGAACTTTTGTACAAATCTTCTATAAAGTACATGTTCAGTTCTTCACTGTCAAATAAAAATGTTTGTTTTAATCTGTTCTGTAATAAACAACGTATATACACTCATATGAAAATGTCTCATTCCTGAACAAAATCCTTGTAAATTAACGTCTCCATGAAGTTATTAATACAGGTAAAACAAATTGATTTATAACGTTGATTGTTTGTCATTAAAGAAATGGCACGTGTTCGTGACTACTTTCAATCATATAATGTATCGAGTCAATTTACAAATGGTAACTACATTTTTTTGTTTTAAAAAAAAAGAATAAAAAATAAAAAAATTAAGTGTAATGGGCCTCATGTTTGATTCACCGTAGTATATAATGCTGTATAATATTGCTGAAAAAGGAAAATTTCATACATAATAAAACAAATTAGTATAAACCACAAACAAATTTACATGTGCTTTGTAAAGTTTAAGACCATTAGAATTAGAACATCATTTGTAATGATACTTCCAAAAAACACCTGTTTTCTTTTATCAAATTCTGTCCATGATCTAAAAAACATTACAAATAGGCAATTTCAATTGTACGTAATAATCAAAATTTATTTAATTGTAATTATATAATGTTGAATTAATCTTTTATCCCCATCAAAAGCAAATACAACATTCATAGAAGTTTAATTTACTTATTTTATAAAATGTAAGCTGCTACGTCAGCCTTTCTTTTACAAAAATGTGCATTTACTGCTTAAGTACATTTGTAATACCAACGAAATATACAAATAGGAATATTCACACGTGTTATCAATTTTGTTTAGCTTTCCTTTCAGTCATAAAAAATATTTTTGATATATTGCGTCAACTTAAGATATGTCTACTTTTACCGTATCTTCTGGACAAAAAGTGCAGTTAAAGGTATTTACACACAAAAATTTGAAAATCCGTGAATTATAAATAATTATATTCTTATAGAGCACATTAATATCGGTCCGTGCTGTTGTATTTGGAATATTAAAGGAACCCAATTACTCACGGGCAATGTATCATCAATCGATCAATGCGTCTCAATTAATGCTGTGCAGCCTCATCTGAACGATGTCATTGGGTTATATCACGCATCATTCATTGATTAAAACAATTAGTAAAGGGACAGATTGCATAAATTATAAAAAAAAAAATTATTAACCAACCTTTTTATGTAATAGATTTTAAACAAGGGCGGTGTGTGGTGAATTTATTACACTGTATTTTAAGTATATGTAAACTATGTATTGCTTAGATATAAGCAATTTATCAGTGTATCAATTCAAATCAATTTTAGCTTTTCAAATACATTTTTATTTGATATAATCCTGCATCGTTTTTTTTTTTAATTATTCTGCTGACTCCTTTTTATGAATGTGTACAGTTTGTCATTCACCAATAAACAAGATTCGTTCATTATCCGTATTGTATGTTGAGTAATACTTTATCAACTTTTATTAAAATTGAAGAAAAACGCTTAAATTAAATTGAAAGATATCTGACGTCATTTATCAAACTTTTTTCCGCTCAGACTGACACAATGATTCCGTGTATTGCCATCTTTGTTTATGTTTTAATTATTATAAACCAACTCTGATTCAATTGAAATACAAAATAATAATTTCTTTGAAAAGTCTGATAAACTGTTCCGGCAGGCTGATAACATATACATTCAGTACATGTATGAGTACATCATACGCTCGTACACTTCCGTAAGTTAGATAACATGTTTACGCGCCTTGCTATTTTAACTTTACCCTATATTAAATTGGGTTTTTATTTAAACCTTCTGTTTCTCTTTGAATTGTAATAAATATATTGCTATTTATTACTTTACTGTTTAGATTTGTATAAGTTTGTTAACGCCAGTTATCGTCACTAGAATATTGCTAAGGATTACGTCTTTATCCTTGATAAATCGGGCAATAAATCTCTATTCGCCTTGATTATAAAGTAGCAAGGGGAATCAATTTCAAATTGAATGAACATGTTAGATCGAAAATATTTGTCGTCATCTATCAAAATAGTCTGGAAAATCAACTACATTTCTCCTAAGGTTGACATGATTCCTGGATTTATTGTCCGCGTGATTTATTTGATGACTTCTAAGAAATTACTATTTGTGAAATCAGTTACTAATACAGACTTGTTTCATACATGTTACATCTCCCAAACCGAATGTGTTACGGATGTATGTACATTTACTTTTATTAAAACAAAAACAATTATACTTTGAAAATACAAAATACGACCGAACTACAAATGCAATTTTTTAAAACGGAAATAATCTTTGAATTGTCGTAAATTGGTAAGCTAAATGTGAATAACTAAACAAACATTTATTATAATATTTTTGTGATCGTCTGCTTCTTCTTGATTATTGTTCATTTCATATTTCTGTTCAGATAAATCTTTTGGATGCTATGACATTATTGATGTCCTCTCATTACTGAATAATATCCCTGCAAATTAACGTCTGCGTGAAGTAATTAAGAGAAGTATAACAAATGGATCTACCAGTGTTGATCGTTTATCATTTAAGGAATAGCACGTGTTGATATGGCTTCTATCAATCACATGGTAGGTCAATGCATACTTTGACGGTTATCACATGTTCTACAAAATAAACTGTTTTGATGAAATGTTAAAGTGTTTCTTAGTGAATTACTTTATATATTTTCAAAACTATTAAGAAGAGACATTTCATGCATAACAATTATACTATTTATGACAAATATTAACCACAAAAATGTTTTTGAAGTTACATTTTTTTGTATTGTTGAGAAAGAATATGAAAAAATCCAACATTGTTTTAAAAAAAGTTATTTTTTCACAGCAATCATTGATAAAGATCTACATGTAACTCAAGTCCATAATAATCATGCTTTTATTTTGAAGAAGCCATTTAATATTTTAATAGTGTCAATTCCAAAATTTTCCACGAGCAATGGTCTTCCGTTAATTGTTCGAACAATCTCAATTAAACGTGTGCTTACACCTAAACAACTTGATAAAATTAAATCACACAAAGTGTAATGATTTGTACTATCGGCAGTGGAAATGGTATGCCGTACCTGCTCATTCTTAGATATTAGGTGGAATAATTAAAAAATTGATAAAAAATGTATAATCAGTCATTCTGTATATCTTTGAATTGTAATAAATATATTGCTATTTATAACTTTTTATGCAATTTCTAACCCCAGTTATCTCTACAAGTAAGAATAGGATTATGTCTTTATCCTTGATAAATCGGGCAATACATCTCTATTAGCTGTGATTATAAAAAAAGAAAAAAGGAATTAATCTCAAATTGAATGAACATGTTAGATCGAAAATATCTGTCGTCATCTATCAAAATAGTCTGGAAAATCAATTACATTTATCCTAAGGTTGACATGATTCCTGGATTTATTGTCCGATGACTGCTAAGAAATTACTATTCGAGGGATCCGTTACAAATAAAGTCCTTTTTATTGAGTGTTACAATTGCAAATTCGAATGTGTTACGATGTATGCAATATTTTCTTTATAAAAGCAAAGTATTACTGTAACCATATGTACAGATTGACATAAATATATTAATATTTAATAAAATAGGTAAACTACATGTGTATACACATTATCAATAAGATGAATTAACATAGAAATGGTTTTTCAATTTGCCATTAATCCGCGCTAAGTGAATAACGCAAGCTAAAGGTGTATTACTAAACAAATATTTCATATTGTTGTTATCGTCTGCTTCTCCCCTTTGATTATTAGTTATTTCATATTTCTGTTGGGATATAAAATTTCTCTGACATTATTGATGTCTTCTCATTACCGAATAATATTCCTGCAAATTAACGTCTGCGTGAAGTAATTAAGAGATCCGCCAGTATTGATTGTTTATTATTTAAGGAATCGCACGTGTTGATATGGCTTCTATGAATTACATGCTGTTTCAACGCATGCTTCTGAGGTTATAACATCTTCCATGAAATAAATGATAATGCTTTAATGGTTAAATGGTTTGTATTGAATTACATGGACTTCAGAAAACTTCATGCATAATAATTATACCATCTATGCCAAACAAGTATTAACCACAAACAACTTTTTCTGAAAAAACGTGCAGTGTATATTTGAGAAAGAAATACATTAAAATCCAATTTTGTTACAGAAAGCATTTATTACGATTACCATTATAACCATGATTTTTTCGTACATGTAGCAGTTATTTAAAGGGACTCCACTGAGGTTTTCTGACATGATGGGACTGAAATATTTTTTTCAAGATAAATGTACCATTTGATGTAGGTGTTGACCACGAATCTTTGTGCAAACTTTAAGATCATTCGCGCACTTTGTTTTTCCATTATAATTATTCAAAATGTAAAAAAATGACCCAAAATAAAAAGCGTTTAAACGCTTTTCACTCAAATTAGGCTAAGAAAAACATAAAACTACGATATTTCTTAACTATCTTTGCATATATTTCTGTTTAAAGCGCCCCAGTTCATTTATGTAAGAAATTCTAATGTTATGCTTTTCGGCTTTTAAACCTCAGTGGAGTCCCTTTAAAGGCACATTATGCCTCAGAAACAACTAGATGTTTACTTCTTTACAAAAGGCAAATATGAATTTTATAATGTTTGAATAATGACTTTGGAGAAGATAAGATACCTAATACCTTAGAAAAAATCCAATTAATTTGTCATAAAAGTAGCAAAATGTCAACAAAGAAGTATTTCTCCTTCCATACACAATATTTATTAACTATAACTGTACTCGTTGCCAACAAGCATTTGATGACATGAATGGCGCCGGTAATTGACCAATGAGTAACTTTAAGATACAATAGGAGTGCACATATCGAAAAGCTTTTGTGACAAAAAAAAGCATTTCAATGGCATAATGGGTCTTTAATCTTGTAAAATCCCAATAACCCACACGCAATGATCTTCCTTTCATTGATTGATCCATCTATATTAAATCTTTGCTTACACATGAACAGCTTGATAAAAAAATCACTAAAAGTGTAATGATTTGTACTATCAACAAGGAAATTGTAAAAACTACCCGTAGACTGTGTCTGGCATGCAATAAATTCGTCAAAACATAATTTCAGTATATGCATATGTCCTGTTTTATGATTCTGTAATGTAAATAATTAAAATCTATGCATACTCGTATATAAGAAAAAAAATGAAAGTTGCATGTTTAAAGACTGTTTATATGTTTTTACGTGTTTGGTCACTGTTTGTCGCCATTGTTTTACCAAATGAATACACAGATATTTTGTTTAAGAGTTTTTTCTTACTTTATGTTTGCTTCTTTGTGTGTGGGGTGGGGTGCATTTTGTAGATGATCTGTTTTCTTTTTGTGTTTGTTTACGTTTTGTTGTTGCTGTTTTTTTTTCTTTTAAGAATTAATAGCGTTCTAGTGCTGTATTATGAGCAGCAGCCTATATGAATTGTATGATTTATTAGCCCTTCAATAATAATAAATTTTTAAATTGCCTTTGATTATACATTTATACAATTGGGTATTGTTATAATAATAACGCGTTAAAACATGTAGAACGGAAGGAAGTGTATATGTTATTCATGCTTAAAGTGTATGTGATAATCTTGTGCTTCTGCCGAAACAATTTGTCAGACTTTTCACAGAAATTATTGTATGTACATGTATTTCAATTAAATTGGTTTGTAATAAGACATACAAAATGACAATACAATGAATCTTTTTTAAGGAATATGAATATTCATACATATGACATTTTTTTGTGATTGTAGGCACGTAAAGTAACACATCACATAAAGCAATATATCTCAAAGTGCATTATGTTATATGTGTTATAATACTTACAACATATCCCTCGTTGTTTCTTTATTCTTTTAGGTACTATATTATCATTACTTTCATTATTTATTTTGCTTACACAAGATATGAGTAAAAGCAAGCATGTTTCCACTGCTTTGCAACTAAGCAAATTTTGATACAAATCATATACTTTAAAAATCAGTTCTTAACCGTATGTTTTTTTTTTTTTGGGGGGGGGGGGGGGGGTTTTTTTTTTGTAGTTCTTGACAGTTTGCCGTGGCATTTCACACCATCGTTGCCGTATTGCCGTAAAAAGAAGAACTCGGTGCTTACATTGTACAGAATATTCACTGAGAATTAATAAAACCTTATGATTTGGATAATAAATTATCATGACTGTTTCTTAAATGATGAACATTTAAAACTGATAAATCATTTGTTTTATTTGTATTTGTAATTTCACACAGACACTAATGCACAAGGATATTATTCAGTAATGGGACAGTATAAACAATAACAGTACAATTGTACACTCTGAAAGGCATTATATTTTTATATCGATATTACATTATCGAGTTGACCTGAACTGACTGTTTATATAATAATAATATTTATGTATCAAAAGATTGCCTGTTATAATGGTTTTTGATGAAGAGTTTATATATGAAAACGTTTAGGATAAGATATGAATCGGTCTAGTAATATGATTTATAAAAGACTCCCCCAATCTCTTTGAGAATTGAGTGTTACAGATAAATTATAGTACTATATACTATTTACGGATATTTGCTAGAGTCACATAAGTTATTAATCATTCGTGCGGATTAAGATATAAAATTGAAAGCAATAATTTAATCTTATTTGACTTTCACCAGTTCACAATGCTATAGTTATATGCTTGACTTATAACACGAGAAATTGTTAGAATAATTTCTATTTTCATTTAGTATTTTGAAAAATTGAACGGTGTTCTAATTAACTGAGATTTATTGAAGTATTGTTATTATTTAGGCACAATCGATTTTCAGATTTTTGTCACACATTCATTTACCTTTTTGGCAAATATAATACTCTCTATAAATCATTTTTGCAGTTTGGTAGACCAAGTCATTTTATAAAACAAACCTGTAACATGTCATGATTTCAAAAAGGTTTCTAAAATAAAACATTCTCAAAAGAATTCCAATTAATCACGAATATAATATAGCCGGGAATCAAGTCAACTTTAGGAGAAATGTAATTGATCTTTTAGACAATTTGATAGATGACGACAGAAATCTTCGAGCTAACATTTACATTCAATTTAAACTTAATTCCTTTCTTTAATTTATAATCAAGGTTAAAATAGATTAATTGCTCAATCTTCCAAAAAAAATCTAGTATTATAAAACTTAATTGTTAAGGTTTTGATAACCGAAGTTTGTAAATAACAAAATATTTAACTACAACAGCAACAAAATTAGAACATAAAAAATAAAATTCGACATATTTATAACCGCTAAATAAAATATGAAGACTAAACGAATGCATTGAATGTCGAATAAGTATACGGTGATCACTAGTTATAAAGTATTTTATATTCAAGAATGCCAGTATCAAGACATGCAAAACCTTGTTATGTTTCAAAACCTAATTTACATGCAATGCTATTCTGCAATTTGATTGATCCTTCTCTAATATCACAAAACTATTGTTTAATGATATAATGTCATAATGTTAATTACAAAATGAAACGTACAAAAGAGAACACAACAAAAAAACAACATCAACAAAATGTCACAGCAGTGTGTTTTATATAACTAAGAACTCTATTTTATATTTATCTTCTTGTATCATTATAAAACTTTTTATATCATAATAATTATATGCTTTTAATTAATACGTAAATGATCTTTTGATAGATAATGTAATATATTATTTTATTAAAATGTCTAATGATCTAACATTTATTATAATATTAACATTTTAAGCATTTTATTTATATCTGGTATGAAGGTAAACAGCGTTTAACAGCTAGACAAAGATCTATATATTTGGACTATTATTTCCATTGCAGAAATGCATAGTTACGTTTCGTACAGTTGTTGTTTTCTGTTCGAATCGCAGTATCCATTTATTATCGATTCAAACAGATAAAATAGATGCGGTTATGTTAAAACCTATATTATCTTAGTGTGCCAAAGCACAATTACCCACGAACTACTTTATTCAGTGAATCAATCGATCCGTCCTAATAAATCTCCTCGCATACACCTGAAAGTTCTCATAGGGTCTTATCACGAAAAGTATATTGATTACAACGATTAACATGGAACACTTGTGCTTTGTATAGTAAAAAACATAAACTTACGTAATTGTCTGGTGTATTACAATATATCAAATTATGTACATATTTATTTGTAATCTTGTGTTCTTCAGAATAAGTCTTTAAGTAAAACATGTCTCATAATAAAACTAAATCTATTTCCAACTTCTATGTTTCTGCTCTATGTTCAATGCAAGCAAGGTTTTACACTGTGGTCCTCTGCAACCATGTAAATGAACCTTTTATCCTTGTTAATTCATTTACACAGACTTTTGTGTCAATTTTGTTTGTTCATGATGAGTAGTACACAAACGCCGATGTCATTAACAATTGAGATATTAATGTTAAACATGAACATCATTCTTTGTTCATGATATAACACATTGTTTGATATTTTTAAACATTTCCTTTTAGACCAATTTGGAAACTGTGGAAATATTAAATTTTTATAACTAACTTTATTATATTTATCAATGAAATATTCTTACTTACTGTGAACAAAATATTTAAAAATAAAAGGTTTGTTTCATTGTCGTCATGTTCGTATTACAATAATAAATTCAATCTACTCATGGACATGACATTACAAGTAACCATAATGATTACAATTTTGATACAAATTAGAAAGTTAGCAAGAGCATTTATAGCAATGAATTTTACAAAACTTTCAGTGCATATGTCGCAGGATAGAAATTTATATAAAATATACATTGCTTTATATTTTGTATACATTTCAAATAAAATATATTAACTGTATTTAAATGTGTTACATGTTATTTGACCCCTGATCCTATACCGTTATATCTCTCTATATTTCTATTATTCTTATCTGTCATTGTTACTAACCTGTCACCCGTAAACTTGATATGCTATGTTCGGGAATGTTGTGTGATGCTCCATTGCACTTCATATCTGACCATTACATGTTAAAGTTGTGTAATATATTTATATCAATTTGTGTTTATATATTGTTTAATAAATATCTTGGATATTTCAGGTTAGTAATCTCTGACTTATTACTTAAATTATTAGATTATTACAGAATGTCATTATTGATTAATATATAGAGGTTTTTGATAGATAACAGAGAGATATATTCACAATACTTACCTTGAATATTTACAATACTTACCTGAAATTGTACATGTAGTTATTACATTCCTGTATCACTCATTCAACCTTATCTTATAATTGTTAATTGCACTTCATATCTGACCATTACATGTTAAAAGTTGTGTAATATATTTATATTGTGTTTATATATTGTTTAATAAATATCTTGGATATTTCAGATTTGCATTAAATTTTGTTGTGTCTGTCTATTACCCCACCTGTAATACAAATAACTGCCGACTTGGCTACGTCGACAATGGCGCCCAACATGGTTTTAGTACTAGACAATATGTAATAATCTAATAATTTAAGTAATAAGTCAGAGATTACTAACCTGAAATATCCAAGATATTTATTAAACAATATATAAACATGATATAAATATATTACACAACTTTAACATGTAATGGTCAGATATGAAGTGCAATGGAGCATCACACAACATACCCGAACATAGCATATCAAGTTTACGGGTGACAGGTTAGTAACAATGACAGATAAGAATAATAGAAATATAGAGAGATATAACGGTATAGGATCAGGGGTCAAATAACATGTAACACATTTAAATACAGTTAATATATTTTATTTGAAATGTATACAAAATTTAAAGCAATGTATATTTTATATAAATTTCTATCCTGCGACACAAACCTTTAAGTATTGAAACTGTTTTTAAATATTAACAGTCTCATTCACATGATATATGTGATTATAATTATGATTCATTTTATAGATTATATTATAATCAAATTATTAAACAATTATACAAGGTGTTTGTGCTTTGAATATCAGTTACAAGGATTATCCTGGTATTTCAAATGATCTTATTTTACAAACAGAAAGTACACACAATTTCTTTTGTACCTGCTATGAAGTATTCTTGATTGAATTGAAACTTGAAACTTGAAACGTGAAAACTTGATTTAACGCCTATTTCTACATATAGAATACATATTCAATGGCGTTGTACAGCTATATACCTTATATGTGCTACTCCCAGTGCTACCATACACAATACTCCCAGCAGTGCGACGGTCACAGTGATTGGGTCAATCCCCACCAACATGTAACAATCTACACCCCTGCACCCCTGCACATGATAACACATGGGCTAGACTTTATTATATTATTATACATTGAAAATAATAAAAACACTAGAAATATACAAACATGCACAAAACAATTAGGAACAGACAATGCCTTCAGCGTCACTTAAAAAAGTGCAAAAAAGTCCTTGAAGTAAAATGATTTCAGTTGTCTTTTAAAAATTTCAACAGATTCACATTTTCTCATATTAATAGGTAGTTCATTCCACAATTTTGGTCCTATCGTGCTAAAAGCTCTGTCAGAAAAAGTCCTCTTCTTATTTAAAGGAACAACATAACAACCAACTGAGGATTCAGATGATCTTAAGGTTCGTTTTGACACTTGATGAGACAAAAGCTCTATTAAATATGATGGTGCGTTTCCTACCGAACAGTTATACATGTATGTCAGTATTTTGAAACTGATTCGTGCTTTAATCGGAAGCCAGCGCAGATCGAATAATGCCTGTTTAGAACTATCATACTTGGAACGACCTAACACCAGTTTGGCACACATATTTTGAATACGTTGAAGTTTGGCTAATTCATTTTGAGATATGCCGTATAGAATGAATTGAAATGTCACTTGGTGTAATCACGTGTACGGATAGTGTCTATCATGTGTGATTATTAAACACATGTTTTCTACACGAACACCGGAAAACAGCTATTTTAACTTAAATGGTTTTATAGATTTTTGATTAGTTAAATGAGAAACTTACAAGCTACGTTTAATTAATTTTCTATGTTGAAAGGACTGATAATGGATCGTATTTTATATCTGTCTGCTAGGCACATGTAATTAAGATGAAAATATCGAGGTTAATTGACAGGCAAGGACGCATATCTTGTGTACCTGCATGACAGACGTTTGTCGAGATAAGAAGTTTTGAGAAAAACATACTTTGCTAAATCATTAAAAATTAATTGTGTTCAATAGCTTCAAAAGTCATTTAAAGATTTCAAATACATTGAGTCATATTGATTGTGCATCATATTGGGGGGGGATAAAAGAACAACAAATTCTCGAAAATTATAAATAAACAGCAACAGCAACAAAACAAATTCTATTTGAAACTCATAATTTATATCAACAGAATGTTGGTAAATAATATTTGATTTGCAAAATAAACAGAGCGACATATTTGAATGCGATGTTATACTTGCAGTCAATTAAACTTGAACAAATACTGCTAAACATTATTCAGCGAATTTCAGAGTAAAATTCAAAACGTCAAACATTTTTCCCTAAATTTGTTTAAATAAACTTTTTTTGACTCGCCTAGAAGACATTTTGCTTAATAATGCTTGACATTTAAAACTAAAATTAAAGAAGCCATTATTTACTTCTTTAAAAAAGTAATAATTCTTTCAAATTGTTAATAACATAAGCAACATACATTGTACCCTTGTCTACGACAGACATACTCCAATCACTATATTATATAACGTTTTTTTTATATTATATTCATCGATTTGAGATCGGTTTAGTGGCGCCTAATGTGAATTCAGTTTTATTCAAATGAGTCTTGAGGATACAGATGATATCTTGTTCATTTTACTTTATCACAAAAATATGTCTTTGAAAACAATTACTTAGGCTATCTAAGACAGAACGTATCTATCTAGAATATTTCAGTATGCATACACCGCAAAATGTGGAAAAAGTAATTCAGTTTTTAAAAATGGGTAGAAAAATACGGAACAATCTTTGAGTGTCTTACCAACTTTAATAATTTCAAAATTTCATTATCAAGTTGAAGCATTACGTTAACAAAACTAATATATAAGATTTCCATTGTTTTCAATTATTTTTGCTACTATTAATATTGTCTTTCGTTTCAAAAACTAATAATTAAAGCAATGTTGATATGGAAATAATTTCACGCCACAGTATAAGGTATTTTGGTAAGAAATAACGATGCTGCGTAAATGTTTAACACATGTTCAAACCGCGACCTCCGGAAATGGGCAATTTTAGATTAATTATATTTGATCGATTTTTGCTAGGTGACAGGGAAAGTAACATGCTTGATTTAATTAAGTTTCTATGTGGTAGTAGATAATAGACCATCTTTTCTATCTAGTAATGTTAGTAGGTTGAATATATATAATGATTAGCAGAGCGATTTATTTACTTGTTGGTCACATTAGTAATGTAACGCATGCGACTTCATAAAATTTAATGCAGCGTGAAATTATCATGAATTTTCATCGTAGAAAAAATGTAGAAAGGAAGACAGATAAATAAATGTAAATTGATCTCGAATGTTCATCATTCTGTTATCTTTTAACTAACCCTAAACCTCTGATTCACTGTAAAGGATTTACAAAGCTATATATTCGGAACTGTCCGTATAATGTTTAAGGAATTGCAATACCCGAACAGGAAGGATCACATGTGTCGCCTGAAGAAAGCTAATAGCATGTTGCAGCTACTGTGCAAGAAAAAAGAAATACAACTCAAATGAAGTGCGTCATTCGTAGACAATATTAGAAATTTTTAAAGCTGCGTGTTGAGCGATAGATTTATTGTTTTTTGCTGTGTTTTTATTAAACTATATATTAAATTTTTTACCATAGCACGGAGGAAGATAACAATATTAAGACATTGGAAGAAACATAGAATTTTTCGAATTTTACTGTGCAGGGGCTTGTCTTTTTAAAAAAATATTTTTTATTTGATATCTTTAATATCTTTGTTTCTTAAAGGACACAACACAAAGTACATACATGTATACTTACACTGACCAAACTTTTAAATGGTGACCAAAATCTTTGCAGAGTTGAAATTTTCGATTGAATGCGGATAACCCATGTTATGCTTTTGACGGCCATCTTGTTCAGCACATCATTACAAGTTGATTACAATTTTATTTCCATCAAATATTTGCAGTATTTAGACAAGAGATGTCACTGAAAGTTGTTTTTTTCTATTTTTAGCACAAGAAACCATTTTATTCAGGAGACCAGAACCATTGAAGTTACTTTATAGAGGACCATCAAAGGTCAACAATTTTAGCAATATCTATAGAGGACATTCTGAAGACAATTTATTTACAGTTTCATCAAAATCCACCCAATAGTTAAGGAGGAGATGTTGTGTAAAGGATATTGCTAAGGATTACGTCTTTATTCTTGATAAATCGGGCAATAAATCTCTATTTGCCGAGATTATAAAGAAGAATAAGGAATCAATTTCAAATGGAATAAACATGTTAAAAATTACTATTTTAGAGCTCCTTTACTTACAAAGACTTGTTTTATTCGTGTTACAGCTGCGAAACCGAATGTGTTACGGATGTATGTACATCTTCTTTTATAAAAACAAATAATTTAAATCAAAGGGAAAAAAACATCTTTTTACAAAAAAAAAAATAGACAAAAATTTAATTTCAATCTTTTTAAAACGGAAAATTTTTATTTTTTAAAGTCTTAACTTCTAAAACATTAATTGTTTAAATTTTTAAACCAGACAACATTTTATTGAATTTTGTTGCCTCTTTGTCCCTTGATTATTTTTCATTTCATTTTCGTCAAAAACTTTGGGACATGACATTTATTTAGTCCCTCATTAAAACCTAATAATAACCCGCAAATCACGTCTACCTTTTTCTTCACTACCAAAAACATTAAAAGAACAACAGCATAACAATTTATTCATTGATGACAAACAACAACCACATTTTTAAGCTACATTCTTTGTTTTGTTGTAAAAAATTACATTAAAATCAAAATATGTTTTGAAGAAGTCATATCTTTCACAGCAATCATTAATTTTCATACAACTGAAGTCCATAATAAGCATGTTTTTGTATTGAGCAGCTATTTAATCTTGAAGTATTGTCAATTCCCAATTTTCCACGAGCAATGATCTTCCGTTAATTGATTGATCCGTCTCCATAAAACCTGTAGTTCATTTATTTTATTGAATATAAATATTATTTATGTCAAGCTGTAAATATTGTAATACATGTACTTTTTTTGCTTTTATAACGAAAACAGTGCATACATCGTAACACATTCGATTTTGTAACACTCATAAATAAGACTTTATATGTAACGGATTCCTCAAAAGTAATTTCTAAGAAGTCATCAAATAAATCATGCGGACAATAAATCCAGGAATCATGTCAATCTAATGTAATGCAATTGATTGTCCAACTATTTTGATAGATGACATCTAACATGTTCAGTCAATTTGAAATTAATTCCTTTTTCTTTTTTTATAATCACAGCTAATAGAGATTTATTGCCCGATTTATAAAGGATAAAGACGTAATCCTATTCATACTTGTAGAGATAACTGGAATTAAACATAGCATAAAAAGTTATAAATAGCAATATATTTATTACAATTCAAAGATATACAGAAGGACTGAGTAACAAAAGGTAAAAGCAAATCAGACTTTTCACAGAAATTATTTTTGTACATGTATTTCAATTAAGTTGGTTTGTAATAAAATATACAAAATGATAATTCAATGAATCATTTTTGTTAGAAATAAATTTGATAAATGACATATATAATCAAATATTTAGTGTAATAAATTACCCGTACTCGATACTAGCTTCAACTTATTACATATAAAGATTGAATAAATTATTATTCCTATTTCATAATTTATGCAATTTTTCCCTTAACTAATTAGTTTAATCAATGATTTATACGTGATATAACCCTATGAAATTGTTCAGATGAGACACAGCGTTTATTGAGACGAATCACAGATTGATGATACAACATTGCTTTTGTGTTTTTGGGTTCCTTTATTTATACTTTTATGTACTACTACTTGACAAAAATTCAAGACATAACATATCAATATTGATATGCAATACAAGAATACGATTATCTTTTTATTCAAAGATATTTTGTTGAGAAAATACTTTTACTTAATATTTTCCATCTAGGATACGCTAAATGAAAAGACCATTCTTAAGTTGACACAATATCATCATAAAAATTTATCTAACTGAAAGGGAAAGCTGAAGAAAAGAATTGGTGGCATATGTGAATATGCTTTGTGAGATTTTGTTAGTGTAAGTTAACAACAACACTGATAAATCAATTTGTTTTATTTGTATTTATAACTTCACACAAACAATAATAAACAAGGATATTATTCAGAAATGGGACAATATAAACAATAACAGTACAATTGTACACGCTGAAAGGCATTAATCACAGGGTTGAAATTGTGACATTATGCTCGATATTACATTATCAAGTTAACCTGAATTGACTATTTATATATCAACTGTTATAATGGTGTTTGCTGAACAGTTTATATGAAAATGTTTAAGATTAGAAATGAATCGGTCTAAAATCATTCAAAAAAAGACTGACCTAATCTCTTTGAGATTTGAGCGTAACAGATAAATTCCGATTCATATTTACAGATATTTCCTAGAGTCACACGAGTTATTTATCATTCACACCACCGTTGCCGTATTGCCGTAATCATTTCTGCAGAATAAATTATAAAATTGAAAGGAAAATGTAAACTTATTTTGACTTTCACCAGTTCACAATGCTATAGTTATATATTTGACTCATAACACGAGAAATTGTTAGAATAGTTTCTATTTTCATTTAGTATTTTGAAAAAATGAACGGTTTTCTACTTAACTGAGATTTATTGAAGTATTGTTACAATTTAGGCACAAACGATTTTCAGATTTTTGTCACACATTCATTTACCTTTTCTGGCAAATATAATTACTCGCTATAAATCAGCTTTGCAGTTTGGTAGACCAAGTCATTTTGTAAAAGAAACCTGTAACATGTCAGGATTTCAAATATGTTTCTAAAATAAAACATTGTCAAAAGAATTCCAATTAATCACGACGATAAAATAGCCAGGAATCAAGTCAACTTTAGGAGAATGTAATTGATCTTTTAGACAAGTAGATGACGACAGAAATCTTCGAGCTAACATTTACATTCAATTTGAACTTAATTCCTTTCTTTACTTTATAATCACGGTTAAAAGAGATTAATTGCTCAATCTTCCAAGAATTAAGTAATTCAGTATTATAAAACTAAATTGTTAAGGTTTTGATAACTGATGTGTGTAAATGACAAAAAATTAAACTACAACAGCAACAAAATTAGAATACAAAAAATTAAATTCGACATATTTATTATTGGTAAATAAAACAATAAAGACTAGAAGAATACAAATATATGGTGATCACTAGTTATAAAGTTTTTTTTATATTCAAGAATGCTAGTATCAAGGCATATTAAACCGTTTGATGTTTCAAATCTTAATTTACATGCAATGCTGTTCTGCAACCGGATTGATCCCTCTCTTAAATAACAGAAAAAATATTGTTTTAAATTAATTATATTATGTCATTTATGTTAATTACAAAAGGAAACTAACAAAAGAGAACACAACAAAAAAAAACAACATCAACAAAATGTCACAGCAGCGTGTTTTATCATAGGGTTATATCACGAAAAGTATACTGATTACAACGATTAACATGGAACAGTTGTGCTTTGTATAGTAAAAAACATAAACTTACGTAATTGTCTGGTGTATTACAATATATTAAATTATGTACATATTATTTGTAATCTTGTGTACTTCAGAATAAGTCTTTAAGTAAAACATGTCTCATAATAAAACTAAATCTATTTTCCAACTTCTATGTTTCTGCTCTATGTTCAATGCAAGCAAGTTTTTACACTGTGGTCCTCTGCAACCATGTAAATGAACCTTTTATCCTTGTTAATTTATTAACACAGAATTTTGTGTCAATTTTGTTTGTTCATGATGAGTAGTACACAAACGCCAATGTCATTAACAATTGAGATATTAATGTTAAACATGAACATCATTCTTTGTTCATGATATTACACATTGTTTGATATTTTTAAACATTTCCTTATAGACCAATTTGGAAACTGTGGAAATATTATTTTTTTATAACTAGCTTTATTATATTTATAAATGAAATATATTCTTACTTACTGTGAACAAAATATTTAAAAATAAAAGGTTTGTTTCATTGTCGTCATGTTCGTATTACAATAATAAATTCAATCTACTCATGGACATGACATTGCAAGTAACCATAATGATTACAATTTTGATACAAACTAGAAAGTTAGCAAGAGCATTTATAGCAATTAATTTTACAAAACTTTCAGTGCAAACCTTTAAGTGTTGAAACTGTTTTCAAATATTAACAGTCTCATTCACATAATATAGATGTGATTATAATTATGATTCATTTTATAAATTATATTATAATCAAATTATTCAACAATTAAATTAGGTGTTTGTTCTTTGAATATCAGTTACAAGGTTTATCCTGGTATTTCAATGGTATTTCAAATTATCTTATTTTACATACAGAAAGTACACACAATTTCTTTTGCACCTGCTATGAAGTATTCTTGATTGAATTGAAATGTCACTGGGTGTAATCACGTGTACGATAAATGTCTTTCATGTGTAATTGTTATACACATGTCTTTCTCCACGAACACCGGAAAACAGCTATTTTAAAAATTAATTGGATTTATAGATTTTTGATTAGTGAAATGAGAAACTTACAAGCTACGTTTAATTAATTTTCTATGTTGAAAGGACAGATAATGGACCGTATTTTATATCTGTCTGCTAGGCACATGTAATTAAGATGAAAATATCGAGGTAAATCGACAGGCAAGGACGCATATCTTGTGTACCTGCATGACAGACGTTTGTCGAGATAAGAAGTTTTGAAAAAACATACTTTGCTAAATCATTAAAATTAATTGTGTTCAATAGCTTCAAAATCCCATTCTTGTCATATTTGTTTGCCAGTTTAATTCATATTATCTTTGTACATTTTAACATCTCCTCATAACTAGATAAATTTACTATGTAAATTTTTGTTATTATGAAGTCATTTAAAGATTTCAAATACATTGAGTCATATTGATTTTGCATCATTTTTTTTGGGGGGGGGGGGAAGAAAAGAACAACATAGTCTCGAAATGAAATTATAAATAAACAGCAACAACAACAAAACAAATTATGAAAATTGGTAAAAAATATTTGATTTACAAAATATTTTTAACATCAATGTGGTCATAGATAAACAGAAATCAATCGTAATACTGTAGATTTTGGTGTCCTTCCGTAACTGAATGACAAAACAGAACCATCGAGTTATTGGTCTTAAAATTTATTTGAAACTGTTAATAAACTGCCTGAAACAAAAGTGTACCCCGACGGAAAACGGTTGGTATTGTTTCTGGGGTGTTAAAAAGGTTTTTCTATTTTATCTATAACATAAAAATACCTTAAAATACTGATAAAACAAACAGAGTGACATATTTGAATGCGATGTTATACTTATTATAGTCAATTAAACTTGAAAAAGTACTGCTATACATTATTCAGCAAATTTCAGAGTAAAATTCAAAACGTCAAAAATGTTTCTTTTGTAATAATTGCCTAAATTTGTTCTCGCCTAGAAGACATTTTGCTTAATAATGCGTGACATTTAAAACTAGGATTTTGTTTTCGAATAGAAGCAGCCATTATTTTTTTCTATAAAAAGTAATAATTCTTTGTTAAATAACATACGCAAGACACCTTGTACCCTTGTCTACGACAGACATACGACAATAACTATATTATATAACGTTTTTCTTTCTAACTAAACTTTTATATTCATCGATTTCAGATCGGTTTAGAGGCGCCTAATGTGAATTCAGTTTTATTCAAATGAGTCTTTAGGATACAGATGAAATCTTGTAGATCTGACTTTATCACAAAAATATGTCTTTGAAAACAATTACTTAGGCTATCTAAGACAGAACGTATCTATCTAGAATCTTTCAGTATGCATACACTGCAAAATGTGGATAAAAGTAATTCAGTTTTGGAAAATGGGTAGAAAAATACGGAACCATCTTTGAGTGTCTTACCAACTTTAATAATTTCAAAATTTAATTATTAAGTTAGTTAAAGCTTAAGGTTAACAAAACTAATATATAAAATTTCCATTGTATTCAAGTATTTTTGCTATTATTAATATTATCTTTCTTTTCAAAAACTAATAATTAAAGCAATGATGATATGCAAATAATTTCACGCCACAACATATAGTACTTTGGTAAGAAATAACGATGCTGCGTAAATGTTTAACACATGTTCAAACCACGACCTCCGGAAATGGGCAATTTTAGATTAATTATATTTGATCGATTTTTGCTAGGTGACAGGGAAAGTAACATGTTTGATTTAATTAAGTTTCTATGTATGAGTAGATAATAGACTATCTTTTCTATCTAGTAATGTTAGTGGGTTGAATATATATAATGATTAGCAGAGCGATTTATTTACTTGTTGGTCACATTAGTAATGTAACGCATGCGACTTCATAAATGCAGCGTGAAATTATCATGAATTCATCGTAGAAAAAGGTAGGAAGGAAGATATATAAATCAATGTAAATTGATCTGGCATGTTCTTCTGTAATCTGTAAAGTACCCATAAACCTTCTGATTCACTGTAAAGGATGTGCCAAGCTTTATATTCGGAACTTTAAGGAATTGTCGCCTGATGAAAGCCCATAGCATGTTGCAGCTACTGTGCAGGAGACACAAAACCGTAAAGAGGCAAAAACGCTGTTTTAATTCACAAGTCAAACTTCAGCAAAAACTCATGCAACCCGTTTACTACGCACAGGTACTTGAGGTACCGATTAATCCTGGGAAGTCTCGTTGAAATTGCCAAAGTAGTATAAGAGGAGAAGTCCGACGAAACTTTAAAAATCATTTAAAGGCCATAACTCAGTAAATAAATTCATTAAACCGAAAAATGCCGACAATATGCACAACTAGACTTAGAACTGATCATTCTGTAATTTTTGGATGAAATTTTTTCTGACGAGTAGTCCGGACAAGTTTTGTGACAGATTGACGGACAGACGGGCATAAAGACAGCGGAGAAGGGGTCACTATATGTCGCTGCTACTCTGTAGCAGGCGACACAAGAATTAGCAGCTATCCATATATATCCTGGTCAGATTGCACGAATGTGGCCTGGCTCGAAACCGGTGGCAGAGGGTTATCAGCAGATTACGTGATAATAAGCAGTATGAACATGACACAAACACTATTCTATTAAATCAGTGGTAACATATAATATTTCTTTACAGCTCTTCAGAAAATATATACATTGTTTGAAATATTTTAATAAGATTGTGAAGAACAAGGACACGAATTTTACTTTAACTACTTTCATTTGAATTTATAACATGATAAAATGTTCAAGATATTTTCTACAGATGTCTGTTTTTAACGCCGCCTGTCCATCATGATCTTGTTTTTTCATATTTGAGATTTTACGTGTATTTACAATACAATATGATATATATCTACAGGATAAATTGGAAAAAAATTGTCATAAATTAACCAACATGGCAGGTTTCCCAATAACAAGTAATGACCTAACATTATTTCTCCACACATTCTGATTTTATTGTGACACAAGCCAGTTTATTGCCAGCTAGCACATAATTTATTTAGTTTCATGCAGATATCTATTGGTTAATCTGCATTGCTTAGTTTAATTTATATTACTTTTTCATACAGATTACATAATGTTATTAAAGTAACAACTATACATCAGCGCAATCAAATAAATAATTCAATTTTATTATTTAATTGTTTGTATTTTTGTTGAATTATTGGATGCTCATAACATAACATTAAATACAAACTTCTTAATATAAATAATTATGAAATACTCAAATCGTTTGTCCAATACATATAATGATATGTTAGCCTTTCTTCTTTCAAATTATAACTGTCTAAATACAACGGCATTGTTATATAAAATTCTGGAAATAAAAAGATCCCTCGGAAGCATTTATCACAACAAAATTATAAGAAAATTGCAGACTCGGTTTAATTGAGTCTGTACATGAGGGATAATGAATACGTGCAACATCCCTCACGCCCCCGAGCGGTACTCAATTCTCAACACTTAACAGTGCTTGCATCAATGATCCCGAAGGACCACAAAAATATAACAACACTGAAGTGAAGTACGGGGCAACTTTTTACAGCTGCCAAACAGCACTTGACACCTGCTGTTGTGAAGTATAAAATTCTGGAAACAAAGTTATCCCTCGGAAGCATTTATCACAACAAAATTACAAGTCTTACAGAATTGCAGACTCGGTTTGATTGATTCTGTACATGAGGGATAATGAATACGTGCAACATCCCTCACGCCCCCGAGCGGTACTCAATTCTCAACACTTTATAGTGCTGGCATCAATGATCTCGAAGTCATTTCTGTCCGATGATTTCCTGATTCCTTTCCGGTGGTCTTTTTTATACATTCAGTTTTTTAAATGTGTTTGCTTGTCATAAAATGTTTCAATATTTTAATATAATTTGATAATTGTACAGAAAGAAGACTGAATATTCATCAACTGACCATATATTAGATAAACTCATGCCTGGACCTGCGTGAAATGTTGCCTATATATGAATACAATTATTTCCTGCACAATTTGGTCTTGCTAAAAACTTGTAACAGAATGATTCAATGTTATATTTATTTACTTGCACATCATTGTATCCAAGTATAATTGAATAAGTACTGTCTATTTGTTATAACTTCTGTAGACATGATATTTTCATAAGATACAATAATTAAGCCGATTGATACATCATATTATCTATGTGTGGTGAAATAGGCATCAATAATGTCGCTTGACCCACATAACATAGCTCATGATTTATAATATAAACTAAATGTATTCGTATTTTATTTTCCCCATTTAACAAGAGAGAATTGTTTTACCCTAGACTCTGTAGATCACTTGCTGGAAAAGGGTTGAATTATTTAATACTGAAGAACGCTAAGATCATATAAGGATTATCTTTTATCACTAAATACAGTCATGATTTATAAACTATTTGAAAAGAAACACGCCCAATAACTAGGCTCTCAGAACTTTTTTACACAAGAAGACTCATATAACTATTTTCCAAAAAGAGTCCATGAAAACTAAGTGATTTTAACTCTATGCCAATAGTTCATAATTTTTATAAAGCATAACAATGTGATTATTTAAGATATTTTTTCTCTCTGTGCACTGTAATTTCGGAGAAGAATTTTAATATATAAGTCAATGTAAACTAAGTGACAGGGAAAGCCATTGTGGACTGCATGAGCATGATTTAAACGCCCTCACATTTTTTAAAGACTTGTGTAGGGAATCACATGGAAGTTGTGTTTTTGTTGTTGTAGTTTAAAAAACAACAGCAAACAAACTACAATGCCTAGAGCTTAAATAGTCAGCATATAACCTTGCCAAGTAAAGAAGACATCTTTTTAAGTTACATAAAACGCTTTTGGATAATTTAGTGTACATAAAAATAAAAACTCTTCTCAAATATCAAAATGCACAGAGCATGTGCAGGTATTAACCATGTAGCACCACCTTGTGTCTTTATTAACATATTTAATGAATCATGCTCATAGAGCCACCTGGGTTCACAGACTTGTATAGGAAAACACATTAAAACATCTAGTTTTAAACAATAATGGCTTGATCTAAGATATTTGGGATGTAAAATGATATCACATGCATAAATTTGTATGATGCTACTGCAGTCTAAAATGGTATGCAATGGACATCACATAATTTACAAAGACTACTGTAATAAATCTGTTTTCTCTAAACCTACAGTACCCGACGCATGGACATTAATCATGTATCATCATAATTTTGTTATACTCTACAAATATTTGATATATAATGGACAACATGGTCAAAATTTACCAAACACCAGAGGTCACTAAGATTATATGGACTCATATATGAATATGGTTATTGAAGTCCTCTCGAATGAAAAGAAATTGAAACAGATATATCAATGATATAGACTGGCCTGCATGCAATTTTTTGAAAAGTTAAGATACAAAATATGTGTATTTCCTAAAGCAATCATATCTCATTTTTTCTCTCAATAAGAGGGTAATGATGACACTGGATCACTAACCTAAGATCATTGTTGGAAGGTAATAAGATCATACTGGGCGTGTCAATTATGTCATAACACACATGATTTGTGTAATATTTGTATCTAGGTGATCTAGGGTAAACAATTCTCTCTTGTTAAATGGGGAAAATAAAGTACGAATACATTTAGTTTATATTATAAATCATGAGGAAATACACATATTTTGTATCTTAACTTTTCAAAAAATTGTATGCAGGCCAGTCTATATCATTGATATATCTGTTTCACATCACATAGATGATCTGATGTGGCAATAGCCTTATTTTTACTATGTATGTTCAGACATTAAATGGAAAAAAAAACACATTATCTCATTTTGTTGGCTTTTAAGCCATGTTTATATTATAATATAAAATTGTGAAGGAGTCAAAAATATGCGTTTATGGATTACCTTTATTCCTTACATTCATGTACATGTTTGCTATTTTAAGCATGTTTAGTTGATTTATTGTCTTCTTATATGTCTTAAAATTAACAATTAATATATAATACCAAATATATTGAAACAAGAATTATCATGCAACCAAATTTAATAACTGAATATATACACATGTTTGTATGTTTATTTCTTGCTCACCCACTTGACCGAAGGAAGACAAAAATACCTTCATCCAATAAAAAATACTCTTTAATACTCCTTAAGTTGAAATTAAAAATGTTTTAAAATGTTTACTTTTATTGAGATTAACATACTTTTTTAATATCTCTTGATATGTTTTAACACTTTTTTATCATAATAAACATAATTTGTGCAACAAATTACACTATAAAAATGATATAATAGTTTTGCACAAACTTGACGGCCATATTGGACGCCATCTTGGATTTGGAAGAGGTATGAAAAAAAATGTTTGTAAGATTGAAATTTTGAAAAGGAGAAACTATATGCATGCTTTTGATGTAAGTTTTAGGTCTGTACAAAAAATGGAATGAATGAGCTATTATGTACGTCAAATGTATATGGCGGCCATTTTGAAAATGGCGGCCATCACGAATGAGCAGAGATATTTTGGGCCCACTTCACTTTTGAAATCTACATGAGCTGAAGATGATTTCCTAAAAGTTTCATGCTTGTATCACCATTTGCACTATTTTCTCAATTTCCCGCCCCACTATTACTTTTATAAAAACAAAAACAATTATATTTTGAAAATACAAAATACGACCGAACTACAAATGCAAACTTTTAAAACGGAAATAATCTTTTAACTGTCGTAAATTCGAAAGCTAAATATGAATAACTAAACAAACAATTATAATCATATTTTTCTTATCGTCTGCTTTTTCTTGATTATTGTTCATTTCATATTTCTGTTCAGATAAAGCTTTGGGATGCTATGACATTATTGATGTCCTCTCATTACTGAATAATAACCCTGCAAATTATTGTTTGCGTGAAGTAATTAAGAGAAGTATAACAAATTGATCTACCAGTATTGATCGTTTATCATTTAAGGAATAGCACGTGTTGATATCAATTACATGGTAGGTCAATGCATACTTTGACGGTTATCACATCGTCTGCAAAATAAACTGTTCTGATGAAATGTTAAAGTGTTTTTTTAGTGAATTACCCTTACGTTATATATTTTCAAAACTATTAAGAAGAGACATTTCATGCAAAACAATTATACTATTTATGACAAATATAACCACAAAAATGTTTTTGAAGTTACATTCTTTGTATTGTTAAGAAAGAATATTGAAATCAAACATTGGTTTAAAAAAAAATTTTTTTTCACAGCAATCATTGATATAGATCTACATGTAACTCAATTCCATAATAAGCATGCTTTTATTTTGAAGTAGCCATTTAATATTTTAATCGTGTCAATTCCCAATTTTCCACGAGCAATGGTCGTCCGTTAATTGTTCGATCAATCTCAATTAAACGTGTGCTTACACCTAAACAACTTGATAACATTAAATCACGCAAAGTGTAATGATTTGTACTATCGACCATGGAAATGGTATGCTGTACCTGCTCATTCTTAGATATTAGGTGGAATAATTAAAAAAAAATGATAAAAAAGTATAATCAGTCCTTCTGTATATCTTTGAATTGTAATAAATATATTGCTATTTATAACTTTTTATGCAATTTTTAACCCCAGTTATCTCTACAAGTATGAATAGGATTACGTCTTCATCCTTGATAAATCGGGCAATAAATCACTATTAGCTGTGATTTAAAAAAGAAAGAAAAAGGAATTAATTTCAAATTGAATGAACATGTTAGATCGAAAATATCTGTCGTCATCTATCAAAATAGTCTGGAAAATCAATTACATTTCTCCTAAGGTTGACATGATTCCTGGATTTATTGTCCGCATGATTTACTTGATGACTGCTATCGAGGGATCCGTTACAAATTAAGTCTTATTTATTGAGTGTTACAATTGCAAATTCGAATGTGTTACGATGTATGCAATATTTTTAATAAAAGCAAAGTATTACTGTTACTATATGTACATATTGACATAAATATATTAATATTCAATAAAATATGTAAACTACATGTGTAATCACATAATCAATAAGATGAATTAACATAGAAATGGTTTTTCAATTTGCCATTAATCCGCGCTAAGTGAATAACGCAATCTAAAGGTGTATTACTAAACAAATGTTTAATATTGTTGTTATCGTCTGCTTCACCCCTTTGATTATTGGTTATTTCATATTTCTGTTGGGATATAAAATTTCTCTGACATTATTGATGTCTTCTCATTACCGAATAATATTCCTTCAAATTAACGTCTGCGTGAAGTAATTAAGAGATCCGCCAGTATTGATTGTTTATCATTTAAGGAATAGCACGTGTTGATAGGACTTCTTTCAATCACATGCTGTTTCAACGCATGCTCCGAATGTTATAACATCTTCCATGAAATAAATGATAATGCTTTAATGGTTAAATGGTTTGTATTGAATTACATGGACTTCAGAAAACTTCATTCATAACAATTATACCATCTTTGCCAAACAAGTATTAACCACAAACAACTTTTCTGAAAGTACGTGCAGTGTATAGTTAAGAAAGAAATACATTGAAACCCAATTTTGTTACAGAAATCATTTATTAAAATTACCATTATAACCATGATTCTTTTCATACATGTAGCAGTTATTTAAAGGCACTTTATGCCTCAGAAACAACTAGATTTTTACTTCTTTACAAAATACAAATATGAATTTTATAATGTTTGAATAATGAATTTGGAGAATATTAGATACCTTATACGTTAGAAAAAATCCAATTCATTTGTCATAAAAGTAGCAAATTGTCAACAAAGAAGTATGAATACTGCCATACAAAATATTTATTAATTATAACTGTACTCGTTGCCAACAAGCATTTGATGACATAAATATTGCCGGTAATTGGCCAATGAGTAACTTTGAGATACAAAAGAAGTGCACATATTAAAAGCTTTTGTGACAAAAATAGCATTTCAGAGGCATAATGGGTCTTTAATCTTGTAAATTTCCAATAACCAACGAGCAATGATCTTCCTTTCATTGATTGATCCATCTATATTAAATCTTTGCTTGATAAAATAAAGTCACACAAAGTGTAATGATTTGTACTATCGACAAGGAAATTGTAAAAACTACCCGAAGACTGTGTCTGGCATGCAGGGAATTCGTCAAAACATAATTTCAGTACATGCATATATCTTGTTTTATGATTCTGTAATGCAAATAATTTAAAAAAAATCTATGCATACTCGTATATAAGGAAAATGAAAGTTGCATGTTTAAAGACTGTTTATATGTTTTTACGTGTTTGGTCACTGTTTGTCGCCATTGTTTTATCAAATACAGTAGGGTGAACGTTTCGGTTGTCAAAAAAAGCGTTTTTCGTGCGTCCGTTTTTCGTGTAACGTGCGTGCGTATAGCGTGCAACGTGCGTTTGCTGAAACGCTTTCTCAAGCGTGCATCGTTTTCAAGCGTTTAACGTTTTTCGTTTTCCGTGTATCGTTTTTCGTTTATTGTGCGTCTGAAAGCGTGCGTTTCTTATTTAGCGTGTGTCTGCGTTCGTCTAAGCGCTTAAGTACCGTGTTTTGCGTCTGTTATTACTATTCAGAAGTAAAAGAATATCTTAGATAAATATATTATGTAAATTTCTTGTTTCTTAAACATGTAAGAGATGTTCTGTGTCCCTGTCAAAGAATAGAAAGATTTATTAGTTTTAATCCTAGTTTACATACGCATATAAGTTACTAATTTTAGCGTTAAAGAAAAATGACTCTGATTTCACTTTAAACAGTCTTTATTTTTAGTATGTGTTAAATAGAATATTATATTAAATTTGTGTATGTTCATTACTGAATTTATTGCACTCATTGAAGAAAGTAAATATTATGCTCACCAGCTAGAGGTCGCATAATATAATTTTATTTAACTTGCGCAATAAATTCAGCATTGAACTTACACTCATTCAATATCCTCTTTTTAATACATATTAAGCGCATGTCAATAAATTTCAATTTTAAGTGATATGAAAAATAATTTCTGTTGCGCTGTCTTTGTAAATCCAATAACTAATTTTACATCACAACCGGTTACCTTATTTTCCTCATTTGTTTACTCTCGACTACTGTTTCAGACCTAAAATAAAATTGCGTTCTTAATATTTATATATACTCATATATTGTAATGCCCTAGAAATTTTACCTTTTTTTTGTGATTTCACTGGATTTCAGTAGACTGTTTATTTCTACTTTCACTTTCGTTTTGAGAAGATTTTACTGGCGACAAGACAAGATAAATCATGCTGTGTCCTAATAAAACATACAGGACATCAACTTAAATCTACGTATTGTGCCAGCAATTTAATCATTCCTGATTCTGGAAGCTTTTCCCTTAATGTTATCCATTTCCCTTAATGTCATCCGTGGTAGAATCCTGTGTTTTTAATCTGTTTTCGTGACTTCTGTCAAAATAGTTTATTCCTTTATTTTACACTCAAGATTATATAGTTCGATTGTTTATGATGCAGCCTCACTTAATATATAGATATGTCTCATAAATCCATCTGAATTTAATTGTTAGCACTGTATATTTATAAAAATTTGCAATGCATAATTCAATGTCGGCCATGTTGGACTATTACGTAGAGATTTTATTTATTTTTTATTTATTTTTTATTTATACATTTTAGGAACATAGCACAAGATACATAATATAAAATCATACAGTTAAGAGATAACATAAATAAATCATATATATAAAATGAGATCATAAAACAGCATAAAAGAGCACACTTTTGTCATAAAAAATAAGAGGTACTATGCACCTATGGATAGCCCATTAAGCTAAATGCTTATTTCCAATGGGGTCCATAGAAATAAAAAAAAAAACTAACATAATTTTAACCCTTTCCCCCCCTAAAAAACAAACAAGATAAAAAAATAAAAATATAAACTAACTAACTTTGGTCAAAATTTAGGTTGAAAAAGGAAATATATTTCGTAGTGATATAATTACGTAGTGAATGCAAGGGATAGTTCTTTATTTGATTGCGCATAAAAAGGAACACGTTATCCTAACTATTTTACTTTCGATATTCGCGCACGATAGCTTATAAATATTTCTAAAAATCATTTTTTGAGGCTGTGACAAAAATTAATTTCGGTGCTACATGTAGGTTGAGTGCATTTCAGTTCTTACATAAACTCGTTTAAAATACATTTCTAGCTACCATACTGTACAGTATAGATCTATATGATAAACAAAATTTATCGCTAAATGATCTACATGTAGCTAAAGTTGTTAAAAACCTAAAATGATTACGATATGTTTTAATAAAGGTTTAGAAACGTTTTCATTTTGCGTGCGTTTTAGCGTGCGTATATCGTTTAGCGTATTTCGTTGAGCGTATATCGTTTAGCGTGCGTCTGCGTATTTCGTTTCGTTTTGCGTGCGTATAACGTGCGTTCGTATAGCGTGTAACGTGCGTTCGTATAGCGTGTAACGTGCGTTTTGCGTGTAAACTGACACGTTCACCCTACTGTAAATACACAGATATTTTGTTTAAGGGTTTTTTCTTACTTTATTTTTGCTTCTTTGTGTGTGGGGAGGGGATGCATTTTGTAGTTGATCTGGGTTTTTTGTGTTTGTTTACGTTTTGTTGTTGCTGTTTTTTCTTTTAAGAATTAATAGCGTTCTGTTGCTGTATTATGAGCAGGAGACTATATAAATTGTATGATTTATTAGCCCTTCAATAATATTAAATTTTTTAAATTGCCTTTGATTATACATTTATACCATTGGGTATTGTTATTATAATAACGCGTTAATACATGTAGAACGGAAAGAAAGTGTATAGGTTATTCATTTATCAGGGATAGAGACATATCCTATTCATACTTAGAAATTTTTGTTTGTTTGTTTCATTTTACGCCTTTTCCCAACAGTATTTCAGTCATATAGGCGGATACTTAGAGATAACTGAGGTTAAAATAGCATAAAAAGTTATAAATAGCAATATATTTATAACAATTCAAAGATAAACAGAAGGACTGAGTAACAAAAGGTAAAAGTAAATCAAATATTGGGTATTGTTATAATAGTAACTCGTTAATACATGTAGAACGAAATGAAGTGTATAGGCTATTCATGCTTAAAGTGTATGTGATAATCTTGTGCTTCTGCCGAAACAGGTTGTCAGACTTTTCACAGAAATTATTTTGATGTACATGTATTTCAATTATATTGGTTTGTAATAAGACAAACAAAATGACAATGCAATGAATCTTTTTTAGGAATATGAATATTCATGCATTAGACAATTGTTTGTGGTTGTAGGCACGTAAAGTAACACATTACATAAAGCAATATATCTCAAAGTGCATTATGTTATATGTGTTATATTGTATATATCATTCATTTATTTCAAAAATACTTACAACATATCCCTCGTTGTTTCTTTATTCTTTTAGGTACTATATTATCATTACTTTCATTATTTATTTTGCTTACATAAGATATGAGTAAAAGCAAGCATGTTTCCACTGCTTCTGAACTAAGCAAATTTTGATACAAATCATATAATTTAAAAATCAGTTCTTAACCGTATGTTTTTTGTTTCTTTTTATGTGTGTTTCACTGAGAATGAATAAACCTTATAATTGGGATAATAAATTTACATGACTATTTCTAAAATGATGAACATTTAAAACTGATAATTCAATTGTTTTACTTGTTTTCGTAAGTTCACAAAGACAGTGATGTACAAGGATATTATTCAGTAAAAATGGGACAGTATAAACAATAACTGTACAATTGTACACTCTGAAAGGCATTAATTACAGGGTTGAAATTTGATATTATGCTCGATATTACATTATCGAGTTGACCTGAATTGACTGTTTATATAATAATAATATTTATTTTTCAAAAGATTGCCTGTTATAATGGTTTTATGATGAAGAGTTAATATATGAAAACGTTTAGGATAAGATATGAATCGGTCTAATATAATTTATAAAAAAGACTCCCCAATCTCTTTGAGAATTGAGCGTTATATAAATAATAAATTATTCATATTTACAGATATTTCCTAGAGTCACTGGAGTTATTTATGATTCATGCGGATTAAGTTATAAAATTGAAAGGAAAATGTAAACTTATTTTGACTTTCACCAGTTCACAATTTGTTAGAATAGTTTCTATTTTCATTTAGTATTTTGAAAATTGAACGGTTTTCTAATTAACTGAGATTTATTGAAGTATTGTTATTTAGGCACAAACGATTTTCAGAATTTTGTCACACATTCATTTACCTTTTCTGGCAAATATAATACTCTCTATAAATCATTTTTGCAGTTTGGTAGACCAAGTCATTTTGTAAAAGAAACCTGTAACATGTCTCGATTTCAAATAGGTTTCTAAAATAGAAAATTCTCAAAAGAATTCCAATTAATCACGACGGTAATATAGCCAGGAATCAAGTCAACTTTAGGAGAAATGTAATTGATCTTTTAGACAAGTTGATAGATGACGACAGAAATCTTCGAGCTAACATTTACATTCAATTTGAACTTAATTCTTTTCTTTACTTTATAATCACGATTAAAAGAGATTAATTGCTAAATCTGCCAAGAATAAAGTAATTCCGTATTATAAAACTTAATTGTTCAGGTGTTGATAACCGATGTTTGTAAATAACAAAAAATAAACTACAACAGCAACAAAATTACAATACAAAAAATAAAATTGGACATATTTATAACTGCTAAATAAAAAAACAAAGACTAAAAGAATATAAATATATGGTGATCACTAGTTATAAAACTTTGTTATATTCAAGAATGCTAGTATCAAGGAATATTAAACCGTTTGATGTTTCAAAACTTAATTTACACGCAATGCTGTTCTGCAATCGGATTGATCCCTCTCTTAAATCACAAAAGTTATTGTTTATTGATATTTTGTCATTTATGTTAATTACAAAAGGAAACTTACAAAAGAGAACACAACAAAAAACAACATCAACAAAATGTCACAGCAGCGTGTTTTATATGACTAATAACTCTATTCAATGTTAATTTTATTGTATCATTATAAAACTTCTTATATCATAATGATTATATGCTTTTAATTAATACGTAAATGATCTTTTGATACATAATGTAATATATAGTTTTATCAAAATGTTTGATGATCTAACATTTGTTATAATATTAACATTTTAAGCATTCTGTTTATATCTGGTATGAAGGTAAACAGCGTTTAACAGCTAGACAAAGATCTATATATTTGGACTATTATTTCCATTGCAGAAACGTATAGTTACGTTTCGTACAGTTGTTGTTTTCTGTTCGAATCGCAGTATTTATTATTCATTCAAACAGATAAAATAGATGCAGTTAAGTTAAAACCTATATTATCTTAGTGTGCCAAAGAACAATTACCCACGAACTACTTTATTCAGTGAATCAATCGATCCTTTTCCCTTTAAATAAATTCTCCTCGCTTTACCCTGGAAAGTTTTCTTAGGGTTTTTTTTTATCGATTAAAAAAACGATTAACATAACTTTTTTGCTTTGTATAGAAAAACTAAATTAAACGGTATTTTTTGGTGTTTTTACAGTATATTAAATTTATTTGACATATTATTTTGTTCTTGTGTACTTCGAAAAATCTTTAAGTTAAACATGTTTTTAAAAAAAAAATAAACTATTTTCAATTTTGTTTCTTCTATGTAAAAGAATTTTACCATGTGGTTTTTGGGCAACTTTTTTAGGACTTTTGTCCTTTTTAAAATTATTTAAAGACTTTTGTTTTCATTCCTTTGTTTATGTGAGCAAAAAACCTTTATTTTTAAATTTTAGTTTAATTTATTTTAAATCTCTTTTTAATATAACCCATACCTCGATATTTTTTAACATTTGCTTTTTATACGAATTCCCCGAACTTCCAGAACTGTTGAAATATTAAAATTTTATAACTAACTATTTATTACATATATAAATGAAATATTCTTACTTACTGTGAACAAGATATTTACAATTAAACGGTTTGTTTCATTGTCGTCATGTTCGTATTACAATAATAAATTCAATCTTCTCATGGACATGACATTGCAAGTAACTATAACAATTTTGATACAAATTAGAAAGTTAGCAAGAGCATTTATAGAAATTAACTTTACAAAACTTTCAGTGCAAACCTTTTAGTGTTGAAACTGTTTTCAAATATTAATAGTCTCATTCACATTATATATGTGATTATAATTATGATTTATTTTATAAATTATATTATAATCAAATTATTTAACAAATAAATAAGGTGTTTGTGCTTTGAATATCAGTTACAAGGATTATCCTGGTATTTCAATGGTATTTCAAATTATCTTATTTTACATACAGAAAGTACACAAAATTTCTTTTGCACCTGCTATGAAGTATTCTTGATTGAATTGAAATGTCACTGGGTGTAATCACGCGTACGGTAAATGTCTTTCATGTGTAATTTTTATACACATGTTTTTCTCCACGAAAACCGGAAAACAGCTATTTTAACTTAATTGGATTTATAGATTTTTGATTAGTGAAATGAGAAACTTAACATCTCCTCATAACTGGATAAATTTACTATGTCAATTATTGTTTTTATAAAGTCGTTTAAAGATTTCAAATACATTGAGTCATATTGATTGTGCATCATATTGGGGGTGGGGGGGTGGAGAAAAGAAAACGAACAACAAATTCTCGAAATGAATAATAAATAAACAGCAACAACAACAAAATAAATCATATTTGAAATTCATAATTTATATCAACAAAATGCAAAATGTTGGTAAATAATATTTGAATTACAAAATATTTTTAAATGTAATTGTGGTCATAGATAAACAGAATTCAATCGTAATAATGTAGATTTTGGTGTCCTACAGTAACTGAATGACAAAACAGAACCAACGAGTTATTGGTCCTATAATTTATTTGAAACTGTTAATATACTGCCTGAAACAAGGTATATCCCAACGGAAAACGGTTGGTATTGTTTCTGGGGTGTTTAAAAGGTTTTGCTATTTTATCTATAACATAAAAATACCTTAAAATACAGATACAATGTAAAACAAACAGAGTGACATATTTGAATGCGATGTTATACGTATTGCAGTCAATGAATCCTGAAAAAGGTACTGCTATACATGCGAATTTCCGAGAAAACTTCAAAACGTCAAAAATGTTTCTTTTGTAATAATTGCCTAAATTTGTTTAAGTAAAAATTATTTGACTCGCATAGAAGACATTTCGCTTGATAATGCTTGACATTTAAAACTAGGATTTTGTTTTTGGAAAGAAGCAGCCATTTTTCTTTAAAAAATTAATAATTCTTTGTTAAAAAACATACGCAAGACACCTTGAAGCCTTGTCTATGAACAGACATACGACAATCACTGTATTATATAACGTTTTTTCTTTCTTACTAAACTATTATATTCATCGATTTCAGATCGGTTTAGAGACGACTAATGTGAATTTAGTTTTATTCAAATGAGTCTTAAGGATACAGATGAAATATTGTAGATCTGACTTTATCACAAAAATATGTGTTTGAAAACAATTACTTAGGCTATCTTAGACAGAACGTATCTATCTAGAATTTTTAGTATGCATACACTGCAAAATGTGGATAAAAGTAATTCAGTTTTGGAAAATGGGTAGAAAATACGGAACAAACTTTTAGTGTCTTACCAACAATATTGAGTTTGTAGCATTTCGTTAACAAAACTAATATATAAGATTTCCATTTTTTCAAGTATTTTTGCTATAATTAATATTATCTTTCTTTTCAAAAACTAATAATTAAAGCAATGTTGATATGCAAATAATTTCACGCCACAACATATAGTATTTTGGTAAGAAATATCAATGATGCGTAAATGTTTAACACATGTTCAAACCACGACCTCCGGAAATAGGCAATTTTAGATTAATTATATTTGATCGATTTTTGCTAGGTGACAGGGAAAGTAACATGTTTGATTTAATTAAGTTTCTATGTATAAGAAGATAATAGACTATCTTTTCTATCTAGTAATGTTAGTGGGTTGAATATATATAATGATTAGCAGAGCGATTAATTTACTTGTTTGTCACATTAGTAATGTAACGCATGCGACTTCATAAATGCAGCGTGAAATTATCATGAATTCATCATAGAAAAAAGGAAGGAAGGAAGATAAATAAATCAATGTAAATTGATCTGTCATGTTCATCATTCTGTAATCTGTAAAGTAACTATAAACCTTGTGATTCACTGTAAAGGATGTGCCAAGCTTTATATTCGGAACTTTAAGGAATTGTCGCCTGATTAAAGCACATAGCATGTTGCAGCTACTGTGCAGGAGACGCAAAACCATAAAGAGGCAAAAACGCTTTTTAATTATTCACAAGTCAAACTTCAGCAAAACCTCATTCAACCCGTTTACTACGCACACGTACTTGAGGTACCGAATAATCCTGGGAAGTTTCGTTGAAATTGCATAAGTAATATAAGAGGAGAAGTCCGGCGAAACTTTAAAAATCATTTAAAGGCCATAACTCGGTAATCAAAATCATTAAACCGGAAAATGCCACTAGACTTAGAACTGATCGTCCTGTAATTTTTGGATGAAATTAAACCAGTAGTTTCTGATGAGTAGTCCGGACAAGTTTTGTGACAGATGGACGGACATAAAGACAACGGAGAAGGGGTCACTATATGTTGCCGCTACTCTGTAGCAGGCGACACAATAATTATCAGCTATCCCTATATATCCTGGTCAGATTGCACGAATGTGGCCTGGCTCGAAACCGGTGATAGAGGGTTATCAGCAGATTACGTGATAATAAGCAGTATGAACATGACACAAACACTATTCTATAAAATCAGTGGTTACATATAAGATTTCTTTACAGCTCTTCAGAAGAATATAATAATACATTTTTAGGTCTGTGAAGAACAAGAACACAAATTTTACTTTGACTACTTTCATTTGAATTTATAACATAATAAAATGTTCAAGATATTTTCTACATTTGAAACGTTACAGATGTCTGTTTTTAACGCCGCCTGTCCATGTTGATCTTGTTTTCTCATATTTTAGATTTTACGTGTATTTACAATACAATATTATAATTATATATCTACAGAATAAATTGGAAAACAATTGTCATAAATTAACCAACATGGCAGGTTTCCACATAACAAGTAATGACCTAACATTATTTCTCCACACACACTGATTTTATTGTGACACAAGCCAGTTTATTGCCAGCTAGCACATAATTTATTTAGTTTCAGGCAGATATCTATTGGTTAATCTGCATTGCTTAGTTTAATTGATATTACTTTTTCATACAGATTACATAATGTTATTGAAGTAACAACTATACATCAGCGCAATCAAATAAATAATTCAATTTTATAATTTAATTGTTTGTATTTTTGTTGAATTATTGGATGCTCATAACATATCATTAAATACATACTTCTTAATATAAATAATTATCAAATATTCAAATCGTTTGTTTAGGATTTAATAGCCAGTACATATAATCTTTCTTCTTTCAAATTATAACTGTCAAAATACAACGGCATTGTTAAATAAAATTAATTCTTGAAACAAAGTGATACCTCGGAAGCATTAATCACAACAAAATTACAAGAAAATTGCAGACTCGGTTTGATTGAGTCTGTACATGAGAGATAATGAATACGTGCAAAATCACTCACGCCCCCGAGTGGTACTCAATTCTCAACACTTAACAGTGCTTGCATCAATGATCCCGAAGGACCAGAAAAATATAACAACACTGAAGTGAAGTACGGGGCAACTTTTTACAGCTGCCACACAGCAATTGACACCTGCTGTTGTGAAGTATAAAATTCTGGAAACAAAGTGATCCCTCGGAAGCATTAATCACAACAAAATAACAAGAGAATTGCAGACTCGGTTTGATTGATTCTGTACATGAGGGATAATGAATACGTGCAACATCCCTCAAGCCCCCGAGCGGTACTCAATTCTCAACACTTAATAGTGCTGGCATCAATGATCCCGAAGTCATTTCTGTCCGATGATTTCCTGATTCCTTTCCGGTGGTCTTTTGTAACTAGACTTTATAAAACAGTTATACAAATCAAATGAAGTACGTATGTTGTAGATATCTATTTCCATTATACAGTAACATTCAATATACTTTAAAAGCTGTGTGTTGCACGTTAAAGTGATTGGTTTCTGCTGTGCTTTTATCACAATTCCATGTTAAATTTTTTATCATAGAAAGGAAGGAGATAATAATATTAAGACATTGGAAGAAACATCGATTTTTCAAATTTTATTGTGCAACGACTGGTGTATTTATAAGAATATATTTTTGATTTATATCTTTTATAATTTTTATTACGTAATGGACTCTAAAAAGAGTATATGTACACTGAACAAGACTTTTAAATGGTGACCAAAATTATTTGCAGAATCACATTTTTAAATTATTTGTGAATCCGGACAACCCTTTAAATGCCTCTGACGGCCATCCTGTTCAGTACACCATAACCATTTTATTACAATTTTATTGCGGACCATGCAATATCATTTCTGTATATCTTCATTAACATCTACACAATAATAAGGCAAGAGATGTCATTGAAAGGCTCTTCCTTTCTTTCAGCACTGGAGACGATTTTATTCAGGAGACCAGAACCATTAAGAGTAATTTTTATAGAGGACCATCAAACGACCATTCCTGTTTTATCAAATATGATAAACAAGATCAACAAGGAAAGGCGGCGTTCAAACAACGCAGCCCCCACCCGACCCAGTAACAAGAGCCAGTGGCAAGGAGCCCAGGAGGACCCCAAACAAAAACAGGACAGGGCACAAGGCAGAGCACGGGCAGGCCAACCACTAAAATCATACATAAGAATAAATAATTAGTAACTGATAAGAAACTAAAAGAAAACAAATAAATAATTGAATAATAGGACATAAAGTCAAAGGGCACAGGGGAAGGGGACATGAGACCCGGGGTTGGGGGAATAAATAAAATAAATAAAAACTATGGGCAAAGGGGAAGATACTTACCATAGACGTAGACAAGGTGAACAATTAGAACAATATTCATACAGGAACATCAAATGACAATTTATTTATAGTTTCATCAAAATCAACCCAAGTAGGAGATGTTGTTTAAAGGATTTTCTTTTTTCTTTTTTTACCTCTGGAAGCCATCTTGTTTTGAAGGCGCCCATCCAAGGATCGTATTGGTTTAGGAGGAGATGTCGGTTAATAAAATGTTGATGTCTGATGCCGGGGTATAACAAAATTAACGTTTCTTTTATTCAAGGCATAAATAAAGAGCTTCTGTCAAGTCAAATATTTCTGTGATGACATACGCCGGTTGTACAACATAACAACATAAATGACAACGACATGTACATGTTCTTTTGTAATATTCATATATAAACCAGTGTCGGTTATATTTTTGTTAACTTCTACAAATAAATATGCCGGTTGTACAACATAACAACATAAATGACAAACATACACTTGTACTTTTGTAATGTTCATATATAAACCAGTGTCTGGAATATTTTTGTTAACTTATACAAATAAATATTTAAAGAGGATCAAAATGTACTTATTACATCTGTGATAAGTTTATTTCAACGTAAATAAAGAGTTACTGAATTCCCTACTTCAATATTGTCAAATGATTTACGTTTTCCTTAAATGATAATGTAATAACAATGCAAGAATAAGGTTGTTATCGAAGAAATTATTAATTGTATAGAAACCTGCGTTGAAAATATGTTTCAACATAAATCATATGATACAAATATTTTATAACAAACATATAATTTACTAATATAATTTAAAGAGTGATTTAAACGTCTGTCTGTTGATGAAAGAATTTATAAAAAGTAAAAAGCTTTCAAGAGCAATACGAATACATCATTTATCGCATTAACTGTACGGTTTATCTCTATACAGAAACAGTTCTAGTTCAATTATATCAATTTGAATTTATTAAACGAACATAGGCAGATACTGATTTTATGAATAAAACAAAACAATTTAAATCATTCTATTAATTCTTCTGACAAATATAGAAACCAACGCGACATGTATGACGTATATAACACACACTTTGTCTTAAAACACGCATAAAGTCCAATCATGGTACAACAATATGTCTATCGAGGTTCCCTTTCATTTAAAAAAAAGACATTGTAAAATCATAGTAAATGTACATTAGGCTAACTTAACTAGACGTTTGTCTCTCAATTATACGAGATATGTTTCTATTATAGGAAGATGTTTACACATCAGTTCATGCCTTCCATTATAAAATGTCAATTTAATGGCTAAGCTGTTTAAAATGTTTTGTTTTAAAACAAGACAAGAGTCAATCGTTTAGAAGGTATTATCAAAAACGTGACTGTATTAATTTTAAACCACTTTAGTTAGGAAAATCAATTGTATATTAAGTTAAGTAAAAAACAAAAAGCACGTAGGAAATTTAAATCACACATTACTAAATTGGTCCAATATATAATCCTTAAAGCGCGTTTAAAACGGCAAAATTAAAAATGTTGCACGCTTGGTTCGTTTGAGCCTGTTCATAAGCCAGTGTATGTGCAAATATGAATAAAAGGTAAATAAATATACCACACTTATGCCTATCATTTAAACATTTTGTTTTTGACCAGAAGAACATTCTGTTTTTCTAGCCTAACAATGTAATTCATTTTAATATTTAAAATATGTCACAAGAAATGCACTTTAATTGCATTTATTTTGTGATATTTTGAAGATAAAGAAAAGCACAGAAAACAAAATTCCATTTCAATATCATACATTTCATGTAAACTCACCTCAAATTCCTGCTATAACAATATGTTTTCATTCGTCATTTACTGCTCCAGTTAAAGATTCCTAAATGATTAATTTCTAAGACGTTGAACAGGACGTGACCAGAATCTATGTTTCGAGATCAGGAACAAATAGTTGAATTTAAGAACAATTTATTCTCATATAATATTTTACGGTTACGGTAAATGTTTGATATTTGCAATTTTCAATTTCATTAATCATGCCATAGGAAAAGGGTGTCAAATTGCCTTGCCATTCTTTTGTGTCTTATAATTCTTATAAGCTAAGACAAAGATTGTGTTAATTTATCACAATTTATGAAAAACACTCATGAAGAAGATATGACAAAGTTAACAACTACGAGTTTATTTCTTTCCTCATGTGAGCATCATGTCTTCAGATTATTTGAATATTGGAAATATTTTTAATAGCCAACCTTCTATCAATTGTACACAAAATGTACTTTAAAAGAGCTAACATGGTGTCTACAGAAATTACATATTGTACTTTACAATATGAAAATCGGATCTTACTTCCTTAGAAACGGGGTGAAAATATGATGATGAAATATAAAACTAATTGATATTTTTCACACAAAAAGCAATGGGTAATTTCAACAACAAAAGTAAAAGGTAGATGTATTTAAAGTTTTTAAGGAATTAGTTAATGCTAATAATACTAGATAATGATAGTAATAATAATATTTTGGTGGCGTTTGTTGGCTATAACATTTTTTTTTACAACGGAAGGCATTTTTCGCACGAACTGAATTCTCAGCAGAAAGGCAAATTCCAAAACTATATTCTGTTAAGCCTTTGGGTCTCTTATTAGCAGTTTTCTATAGCATGAAATATGCGCAATATATATCTAATATTTTTAAAAGAAAACACAACAATACAGTTATTGTCGACTTACATATGCAATGATATAACATAATCAAGTCTTGTTAGCAAAATATGAGGTTATCATTATTTTGTTCAGTTCATTGTTACAGTAACTGGCTGCTTATTATTACTCCTTATACAAATCAAGCTCTATACTCTTTAACATTTTTTATTGATCCTTGATCGCATTATTATTGTGGCTAATATGTTATCTCCATTAGATGAAAATTCTATTTTATTCTATTCTAAATACGGTATGTTACAATTAAAATGTTCTGTTCCTATAATGTACAATTATAATAAATTAGGAGCTGAATATGTGTAACTAGCACCAGAGCATAAATAATTTCCCTGCAGTCAATAACATTATAAAAGTTGTTTATTTTGTTGGGTATTCATCCAAACCATTAACAATATTTATTGTGTGCTTGACCCTCTCTGATCAATATATAGCAAGAAATTAAAAAACAAACAAACGAAACTGTTGTTTTATGTAGATGTTATCATTTTGTATAAAAAGTGTGAAGCACACGCTTGAGCTGAATACACTGATTATAACACGTTATACGTGCATCTTAAATCAATAATCTGCGCCTAATGATTTAAATTATTATAACAATAATGATACTAATTTTAGTTATTTGCTACACGTGAGCTATATACTCTAAAACAATATAACTTTCTCCAAAGTTAATGTGCATTAGCGATATATACAGCTCATGTAAGCTATATATGTTGCAAACTAACCAATACAGTCCATGCCTTTCAAAGCTACGTTGACAGATCCCAAGTATACTAAAATTCGGTCTAAGATGAATACCGTGTAGCTGGTAATTAATTATCGAGAACATTTTTGTAAACAAATGATTACGAGCACATGTTTGGTTATATACCTTGTATGTTACTGAAATTGTAATCTAAAATTTAACAGATAATTATTTGACGATTGTAATTATTGTTTTAGCTTGACAGAACTTGTCGAAAATTGCGTTTGAAATAAATCATGTAGATTTATAACTTACTCTGATATTTAGGTGGTCGATGCAAATAGATCTAAAGCTAGATATAAAAAACACCTTTGTTTGATACAGACGATTCATGGATAGAAGAATATAAAATTTATTCTACAGGTTGTTATAAATTAAATTACATGTTTATTATACATTAACCTATAGCTCTTCAGCGCTTCTTATGTAAAATTCTTCCAAGTATAATTTCCAAAAACCGTAAATTATACCATACCCAGACTATGGTATAATTTTCAGTTTTGAAGATCGAAGGAGTAAGTGTTTCTGGGCGGAGCTATAGGTTAAAACAGATACACCATTGGTGCGTTGACGATTTCTGGGTTTGCGTAAATTATACCATAATCACGTGACCTTTCTTATGCAACCTCACTCGACTTCGTCTCGTGAGGTCAAGGCATAAGAAAGGTCACGTGATTATGGTATAATTTACGCAAACCCAGAAATCGTCAACGCGGCAATGGTATATCTATTACGTATTCAACCTGTTTCAATTTGGTTATCTCGTAAGAACAGGGCTAAAATCAGAACAACATCAAGTCATAATTGTTAATCATTACCTTTTTAATCAATATACACATGTAAGTTTGAAAAGAACCACAATAAATCATTTTAATTGTTATCATAATCTAAAATGTTCCTATTATAAAATCAGCTATTTGTCGTTTTTTGTTGTTGTTTTTTTTTCTGATATTTTTGAGGGTAAACTCATTTCTTAGATTTGCACTTGACATGCCATTTTCCTATGACCCATACTGTATCGCAGCCACCTTTACAGTAGTTAGGTCTGAAACAGAAATGTACCAATAAGTTATCTGCTGTATGCTGTACTTTGTTTACTGTTATGTTATATAATACAAAGAAGTAGCTAGCTATAGTGTTAGATGTGCCAGTAGGTAGCTTAAAACCAACTGTAATGTAAGATAATGAAAAGATGTAGCTCGAAGTCATATGTTATGTTACAACATGCAAAGATGAAGCTCAAAGCCATCTGTAATGTTAAGTATTGCAAAGATGTAGCTCGATGCCAAGAAATAACTAGTAGCCAACCAGTATGTTGCATAATGAAATAATGCAAGAATTTAGCCATGAGCCTGTTTTCTGTAAAATCATTACTAGAGGGAGATATATTAGCTCATTTTTAAACAATCATCAAATGACATGTATTTTACTGATTAATTCCACAATACATATTGTACTATGAAAGTATTCACGTTTGGTTGTTATTACTATCTTTAATACGTATTTGCAAGTTGCCTGTGGATAATTTTGGCATGTTGCAGTTGTGCAGGGGTTGACTAAGCAGTTGTCAGGCTTTGGGCACATTTTTCCTTCCCATGGACATGCTTCTAATGTCAAAACAAATTTATCGATAAAGAAAAAAGTAATATGACAAGTTTTAAAGAGCATCAACTTTTCTTATGCTCAGCTGTATTTAAAAGTCAGGGAATTGAATGTTAACAGCCATAATATATTTAAATATGTCAAATTGTACAAAGAAACGATGTTATTTTGTTAACAAAAAACGAATTGTACTGCAAAAAATCAGCATGTTTTTGTTGGGGTGGGGATAGAAGGGTGTATATAGTTAAATTTATTATAGTTCAAAGAAAAACTGAGATGTACAAACAATGACAACGACAAAATAAAACGTTTCTTTTTTTACAAATTTTCAGATTATTTTGTTTGTATGTAGCCGAATAATATTAAACCAGTTTGAATTATTATAATATATTATAAAAAAAAATATAGTAAAATACACAGTAAATGCACGGACCAAGCAAATATATTTTTATGTGAACAAATGAATTATGTCGAAGTAACTTACCCCCTAACACGGCAATAACCAATATAAAAAGAAGTAATTTCATAGTCGTCAGTATATTCACTTCCAACTTCTGGTAAGATTACTTTAATACGAAATGTGAACGTGTGAGATGCGTAATAAATGTGCAAGAGGTGTAAATGTAAAGTTAACACAAGCCACGAACGGTCGCGAACGTCGCAGCTTGTAACAACTGATTATATCTTATATACATGTACATCATTAAAGAACATCACTTTTCACTTTTGAATTAGTTACCTTAGTTGCAACAGCTACAATTATTGTAAACGAAATACAAAATAATATACAAAAAAGCAAGCATGTCAGCATGATAATAGTGTATACATCAATTATATTGACAACTCTGACAATATTTGTTAGCTCCATGATTTTTCTAGTTGAATTGTCATAATGTTTGAATATATTTATCGGCTTCGTTCTAGAAAAATTTGCATATTTTTTTAACACGTTTAATACAATTTTATAAAACATTGCAACTCACATGAGGTCCCATTCAGTAAAATTAGTATAACATTTTTCATAAGGACGTCTTTCTTGCAAGCTCAATTTCAGACATTTTGATAGTGCTCTGTTATTTGAGTACAATATTGATATAATAAGAATTGTTTGGGCAATGAAACTATAAATTGACCTTTTTGGACTGGTAAAATAAAAACGAGATTAAACGATTGACGATAAGATCAAATAAAAATAGTAGTGTAAATGTTTTAAAAAAACTGCAAATACAGTCTTATAGATTAAACATTTCTCACATTTCTGAAATATTTTAAGAAGTTATACAGTTTTCATCACTTAATCATAAAAATGAACTGATTGAGATATTTTGTTTTTCTTTTCTTTTTTTTGTCAACGTTTAGTGGTGTTGCAAATACAGTATCTTTGACATTTTGCATGATTTTCTGTTAATCTTTATATATTCAGAAAATTAACAATTGGTCTTGAGATGCGAATTGTTATATCAACATTTCACCAGCGTAACATTCTCTTTTTATGGAAACACACTTTATTCTCGACATTTATAAAAGTCAGGATGCTCGGCAACATCAATATGGTGTAAATAGACTACCGATATATTCAACACTTAGGTAATGTATATCATATATTAAGATAGTTTGGAAACGTAACTGATTATGATCAAAACAACTAATTAAAATAACCAGTGACCATACTTTCAAATGTTTTTAACAACTTTAAGGTAACATATAAATAAACTAACACTCTTTCCATGAGGCTAGCGCTTCAGGTCATATTCTTATGTTTATTCGTTTATATTACTAATAATATTGCATGGTAATCTTTTCGCAAGCGGTATTTTATTTTGTATTTTGATTAATGACATGATCACAATATTCATTTGAGTAATGATGCTCTTAGTTAAATATGTAAAATAGTTAAAGATGTAAGTATGTTATAAAATGTGAACATATCGCAGCCACCTTTGCAGAAGTTAGGTCTGGAACAGAATTGCATAAACAATTTATTTGCTGGAACCGAGTTTCTCAGTGACGAGCGCAGCAATATTGCCCATCTGACACTGCTCTATGCTGTAGCTTGTTTTGTTTTGGTGTGTTTTGTTTGTTTTTGTTGTTTGTATTTTGTTTTGTTGTTGTTGTTTTGTTTTCTTTCTGCATGCATGCATTTTCGTATTGAAATCCGTTAACGTCCAAATGGATTGTTGTAATGTTAGTAACGTAAAGCAGGGAATCTCCTTTATATAATTGTAACACGATAAGGGCTATGTTTTATAAACGTAATGCATAGCAATATTTAAGTATAATTAACTGCATAATATTAAGCTTATCGTAAAATTATTCAGAGTGTTACCACCTGATACGTGAAAATATTATAAGCGTGCTAGGACAAGTTTGTGAAATAAATGATTAGATGTAGCTAGATAGTAGCTAACTGAAATGGTTAATAATGCAAAGAGATAACAAGAAGCCAACTGCTATTTTAAATAACGCAAAAAAGTAGCTAGACACTAACTGTTATATTGAATATGCAATGATGTATCTAGAAATCGACTTTTATGTTAGAATATGCAAAGATGAAGCTCGATGTCATCAGTAATAATAAATGCAATGAAGTATCTAGTAGCCAACCAATATATTACATAAGTCAAGAATTTAGCTGTGAGCCTTTTTTGTGAAATCATTAATAGATGAAGACAAAATTAGCTCATGAAATGACATGTATTTTACTGATTCATTCCACTTAACATATTGTACCATGAAAATATTGACGTTTTGTTGTTATAACTATCTTTAATACGTACTTGCAAGCTGCCTGTGGATAATTTGGGCATGTCGCTGTTGTGCAGGGGTTGACTAAGCAGTTGTCAGGCTTTGGGCACCTTTTTCCTGCCCATGGATATGCTTCTTAAGTCAAATCAAATTTGTGGAATTAGAAGGAAAATAATGTGACAGGTTTAAAGGAGCACTAACTTGTCATATGCATAGCTGTATTTTAAAGGCAGTGAGTTGAATCTTAACAGCAATAATATATTTGAAAATTTAAAAACTATATTTTTGTAATAAAGATTTTGTTTGTATGTAACCGAATAATATTAAACCAGTTTGAATTATTTTAAATCATTTTAAGAAAAATTATAGTAAAATATAGAATAAATGCACGAACAAAACAAATACATATATATTGTCAGTGAACAAAAACAATTAGAAACTTACCCCCTAACACGGCAATAACCAAAATAAAAAGAAGTAACTTCATCATTATCAGTATTTTTCACTTCCAACTTCAGATAAAATTACTTTAATACGAAATGTTAACGTGTGAGATGCGTAATAAATGGGCAATAGATGTAAACGCAAAGTTAACACAAGCCACGAACGGTCGCGAATGTCGCAATTTGTAACAACTGATTTAATCTCGTATACATGCACATCATTAATGAAAATCACTTTTTTACTTTAGTTACCGTAATTGCATAACCTACACTAAGTTTAAACGAAATATGAAATAATATACAAAAAAAATGAACTGACGCATGTTTGAATGATAAAAGTGTTTACATCAATAATATTTACAACTCTGACAAAATGAGTTAGCCACATGGTTTTTCTAGTCGGCCGGTCACTTTCGTATTCAAACCACTTGTATATTTGAGTATCACACACCAATAAATGACTCGTGTATTTGAGTATTAAGAACGAATAATCGTTAATACATTTGAGTATCATACTGAAAACTACAGCATTTTGTATCAAAACATAAATGACTTGTTATCAATCAGTAGTATATTTAAGTGCACTGTACATGTACCATATTATAATCAGTTGTGTACTTAGCATGTTCAAATAAGTAAAAGTAAAACAATGTTTAACGATGATTTAATTTATTTTATGTAAACATGCGTACATATACCCGTTATGCAGATGGTGATCACACTATTACGCAGCATTTTATAAAGTTTGAATATATTCATCGGCTTCGTCCTAGAAAATTTTGCAATTTTTTTAACACGTTTAATACAATTTTATATAATATGGCAACCCCCCTAAAGTCCAATTCAGTTAAATCAGTATCAACATTGTATAAGGACATCTTTTTCACGCTGTCAATTTCAGACATTTTGATATGTTCTGTTATTTTGAGTGCAATAATGATATTATAAAAGATGTTTGGACAATGAAAACAAAAATTGATATTACCTTTTTGGCCTGGCAAAATGAAAATGAGAATTTAAGTTTAAAGATAAGATCAAAAAAGAGAACAGTGTAAATGTCTAAAAAAATACTGCCAATACAGTCTTATAGATTGAACATTGTCTTACATTTCTGAAATATTTTAAGAAGTTAAACAGTTTTCATCACTTTATCATAAAAAGTACCGAATGAAGTTTTTTGTTTTTGCTTTTTTGTCAACGTTAAGTGTTAAGGAGCTTTGACATTTTGCAAGATTTTCAGTAAATCTACTAGTATATATATATAGAAATTGACAGTTGGTCTTTGGATGCAAATTGATATATCAGCAATTAATCAGCATAACATTCTTTTTGCATGGAACATCTTTTTTCAAAGCAGGATGCCCGGCAAATTTCCTCGGAAGGAAGTGACAACAATATGGTGTAAATAGACTACCGATAAATTCAACACGCTGGTAATTTATATCGTATTTCCCATATTAAGATACTTCCTTCTGCGTCATAACTGACTATGATTAAAATGTTAGCTTAAAACAACTTTAAGGTAACATTTAAATAAACTTACACTCTTTCCATTTGGCTAGCGCCTCAGGTTATATTCTTCTGTTACTAATATTATTGCATGATAATCGTTTTTGCACGCGGCATTTTGAATAATGACATGATCACAATATTCATTTGAGTAATGATGCGATGATTAATTTTATACAGCGATAAATCTTTTAGGTATGTTATTAATTATAATGTCTAATGATGCCAACCTATCAGCAAATCATTTTCATATAATGGAATCACTGCTGGACTAGATATTAACATTCTAGAACTAGAATTAGAGATATAAGAAAGGTCAATTATGAAGTTTGTACATCTACATCAGTTATTGTTTGCAACTTTAAATCATTAAAACCGTTATTGTTATAATATAGTATTCAGATTTTAAACAAATTGTTTCAATTATTACGAATTTATACAATCATGTTAGTCTTTTTTGCAAAATGGTATCGAATAGAAATATATAAATCATGTCCTAGAGTAGGATAAAAGTCTACATCGCATTTTTTAATATGCTTTAGTCTAAGAATAGTAAATACTGTAAATACTAAAATCACGGTAATCATGCCTTCTTACGTGTTATTTTACAAGTATCAATACTTTTACACCTTCATTTAAAATGTTTGTAATCTTTCTAATTTGGAATAATAATTGGAAATTGAGTTATTTACTAATTGGGAAAATTCATTAAGTGTCTTCATGCTACCTTTAATGATTTTAATTCTAAATAAACAGAAAAAAACCTAATTATCAATTCTAAGATTATATGAATCTAGTGGTAATCAATGATACATCTAATTTTGCATGCAAAAAAACCTCTTTCTTGTTGCTTATCATGATTCCTTGAAATTCTTGTAAATTGCTTTTGGAAGGAAGCTAAAACAATATGGCAAAGAAACAAAGAGCTGTCACTGCAATATTTATGTAGGAAAAAATGTGATGATTCCAAAATGAAGTACTGATTACAAACAGTTTTTGATGTGAATACATGAACATTTGTTATCATGACAATCACCAGTAATTGATTTTTTTTATTATTGTTACTGCGTTGGACTGTTTTACAATAATAATATCATATAATGCATAGTTATCGTACGGTTTAAAAGAATTCAGTAAAAGTTTAACTGGTTTATAATCTTATAGAGACAGTGTGACAATAATTTACTGAATACATGTTTTCCTAACGAACACCGAAAAAAAAAACTATTTCGGTATTGATTTTTAAGTAGGTATATTTTGAGCTTGGCTTTATTGCTTTTTGTCAGAAATCTAGTAATCCACATTTACGATGGTTGTTCAAAAAGATTAAATGGAAATAACGCTTAGAGAATTAAAACAAGAAAATATTTACGTGTTCGACTCATTATTAGATTGCTAGAGCAAACTGTTAAACCTACGTTGGTGTATTTATATACCATTTATTAATAATAACACTCTCTTGGATTAGGAAGTCTTGTATTTTCGAACAAAATGACGTCATTTGCTGTAACATATTGAGGATAACTTATAACACATTCACATTTATTGGAAAATTCCAGAGATCACAATGATCTTTAGGAGGTTAACATTATTCTTTATTTCTTAAATTAATGTACCAATACATTTTCATAGGAATGTCACTGCATTACATCACACGTAGAGAAAGATTATAGAGAGTAATTAAAACACTAATGTTTTCTCCATACACACCGGAAAACACCTATTTTATTTAATAAGTTGTTTGTGAACTGGTGAAGAAAAGAACAAAGTTTATTTAATTATTTTCTACGTAAAGGTAATGAATCATCTTTGACAGATGTCACAATTCATGATTTACTTGTCGTAAAAAAAATTAAATCAGTCGTATGTTTAATACTTAGTTTTTATAACTACTATTCAAATGTTTTTCCATATAGTTAACCGCATTAAATGCAATGAAAAAGGTTTGTTAAACTGCATGAAACATATGGTGTTGTGTATAAACAATAAAAATATTGTTACCCTGTTCATGGGTGCTTATACAAACATCTGATATCGTAAATATGCCTTTCCTGTCTAGTCAAAATTTTAGTTATTTGTTGATATTCGTAAGTATGCAAATATTTTTACTTATTAAGATTTCACGAAGATAACACTCGCTATTCTGTATCATTCTCTTATGTATTCATTATTACTAATATAATCATTTTTTATTACGTTTGTATCTGTATCATATTTTTTGCATTGATGAAATACAAAGTGGGATTGAAAATATATGTAAACATATAAATCTTCATGCGATCTATATACCACTTTATTATTTGGCTTTCGCCTCCGGTCATATTTTTTCTGTATATTCGTTTAAATCACTGATGACAAAGTATTGACAAGGCGATCTTTTTGCTCGCAGAATTTGATTGATGGCCAAGTTATGTAATGAATGGTTATTTTTTTATGTTGCAATAAATCTTCTAGGACTGTTATTCATTATAAAGTAAAATGATGCCAATCTTAAGAGCAAATATTCCTTAATCGACAAAGCATAAACAATATTTATTTTTTACACAATCGTTTTATATAATTTTGATTGACTTTATATTGTTAATCTACATATATTCAATTGAAATCCAATGATATCTCGAACTACTTTAAATGGTTTAACCTATGAAAATAAATATATTTAATTCCTTTTAAGAAAATAACCTAGATGATTGATATATTAGTTCTATAGTGTAAAGCATATACAAGGAGCCAAAGGCATTTAAACATATTTTAAAATGTTTGTCTGTGCTTGGTTATTGTCAATACATTATTCAGCAACTTGCACTAGCTCTGACCTAGTTAAATATGCAAAAGTTTTAAAGATATAAGTATATAGTAAACTGTGTTAATCAGTAACCGTTTTTCTTAAAATAAATTAAAAGTTTTATTACAATTATTATAAAAATTATCAAAGGCGCCCTTAATGTTGTTTACCAGAAAAATTTTATTGACATTTATCATGTATAGAATACTTAGCATGGAGCGATGACGGTATGGTACGGAGACAAGTATGCTATTGTAGAAAATATGTGGCGATTCCCAAATGAAGTACTGATTACAAATAGTTCGTGATGTGAATATTTAAACATTTGTTATGATGGCAATAATCAGTAAATGGGTTTGATAATAATTATTGAAAACCAGCCAAAAAGGAATGTGTCCGACAATAAACTGCTATTTTACATGATGTCTCGACAGAAATGCAAATGTTTTATAGATGAAGATATGCTGATGAACAGTTTTCATATCGTTTAATGATAAGCTTTCCACAATAAATAGCTTTATCATGCATAATATAAACATACCAAAATCAATTTTAACTAATCAGATGATATCAAATATGAACTAGATAAAAGATTCTGAAGCAATAGTTGAAACGTTTTATGTAACTGTAAAATAAGTTAGCTGTTGTACGCTTCTGAAAGAAGAATCTTAGAAAAATCAAATAATCAATTATACATGTATATTTTACCCCATGTTACATAACTTAGCATTCATTTCAGGCATGATCATGAACTAATTAGAAAACAAGCATTTACAATGATTTTTTCATTTTTTGAAAACACGTTACAACCGTGTTTGATATTTGATTGTTTATAAGGCTACACAAATTTCTTTTTAGATTACCATTTTTATAGTAATGCATTGATACAAATGTAAAAATTAAGCTTTAGGATCATTCAACAACAAATGTAACTGTATACATTTTAATAATGTCCCTGGCTTTCAAAAATGAAACCAATTTTAACCAGTAACCCTTTATCGGATCCATTCCTCATGCATAATTGACAATGATCTCAGATCAAATGATACAGATGGAGTTTATATGAAGTGCAATCAAACAATGTTGTTTGTTCTATAAACATGACAAATTTACTTTATGATAAAATGACACATTGATAAATTAATGATCATCTTATATTTTTCTTGAGATTGCGCTGAAATAGAAACTTTTATCAATAGCATATACACTCATTTGAAAGCAGACATTTATAGACCTACATTTTAGGTACATTATCTATCAATCAACATTTTCGTCATCAGTTAAACGTGGTTACGGACATATTCATTACTTTAAAAATATGTTCAGTCATCAAAATGAAGACTTAATTAATTTTGCCTGAAAATTCTTCAACAGAAAATTTTAATTTGCTTTTAATTTGCTAACTGCTGGACAATTACACGTGTTCAAGACTTAAAAGCACCACCTTAACTAAACCAATCAATGTTTCTAGAAAAAATAAAATTTAACAATATAAATATTGTTAATTTTGTCTAACAGTGAGGCGATTGTTTGAATATTATAATGAATATATTTAGACACTATCTGATGGTGATGGTTTGTTATGCTGTATTGTTAATTAAAGAGAATTTTGTATTCAAAATATTCATTTGCAATATGGTATTTTTGACACATTTATGATTCGATTTTACAATAATAAAAACCTTAATCATAACCGCTATAAGTAGGCAATCTCATTTTATTTTCTTAAGTCGCTCAAGCAAGCTTCTCTGATGAACATGTTTTTTTTTTTGTTATTTTAGGTTTTTTTTTTCATAAACTGGATTCATTGACTTCCGAATGATGAAATTCTTTTACTCTGAGCGTGAATATCTGCAAATGGAATTGTTTGTTTGACAGTCGTATTCAGGTTACAGACCAAAGCGAGATACGGCTCATAAAACAATATCCTAAAGGAAATTAAGCTGTGATCTGAATTCAGTTTATTAGGGAATAATTAATCTCAAGTTCAAAACCTAACAGCAAAGCAAATCATTAAAAATTTATTATTTTTAAATTTTTTGTTGTAGTTGTTGTTTTTCTTTTCCTAATAAAACGTATGTGTATATATGTCATTATCTGACAAAATATATGTGTAGTTATTGTCTTTACCATTAATTTAAAGTTTCTATTCAAGAAGCCACAACCAGGTCTCATCTGTTGTAATAATTCTGGGAAAAATCATCACCCTCTCTATCTACTCGTTTTAGAAATGCACGTGTGTCGGCCACCCGTCTCCTCGACTATTCATGATCTTTAAGCAGTCTAGGAACCCATCTTGCATGAACCTTACAAAGTATCGTAATTTTCATACTGTGTGACAAGTATCCATTTTTATTATCCTACATAAACTATACTGCATAAATTCACATAAATTAATGGCAAATGTAGTTAAACCAGCCTTTTTTAGTTGAGAACATATCAAAGTGTTACAAAATTACTTCTACAAAAATATATATTTGCAAAATAAAAAGAACGGTTCATCGGGATAACGTGTACTTATGTTATAATATAAAAGTTAAAATACCTTTCTCATGTTCAAAATCTTCTTTTTGATCTATCAGCCTTTTCCTTGTTGTCAAGTCTTTCCTCGCCCTCACTTAACCGCTTAAACCAACTGAAAACTAGTGACCGACTAGCTGAAACCCCTTAGTCTTTCTAATTTTGGGATATGTTTGTGCTGGTGTACCACTCATCTGTTGGCAAAACTTCATCGGACGGCATGACCCGACCATGGAGTTATGTTCACCGAGGAAAAGAATGTCGCGTAATGTATCAAAATAAATTATGCTTTATGTTGTTGCAAATATGTTCCGAAGTCAAAATATGTAAAGATATATCGATTGTTTTAAAGGAAGACATTGTTTTCTATTTGATATGATTATGTAAATAAACCAACGTGATTGATTTCAACTTTCAGTATAATTAATTACAACAATTATGATAAAGAATTTTGTCTAATATATAATACTATATAAATTAATCTAAAAGATGATAGTATGTGATTATAAACTTAACATGCAGTAAAACAAAGTGTCAATCAGGAGAAATAAAACTGATATTAAAGATAATTCGATAAATGACGACAGATAGCTTGCGTTTTTAAAAGTTATTCAAATTGAGTTTGAAATGAATTAATTTTGTTTTCAAATAAAATGAAATTAAAATGCATTGTTTACACAGGCGTGTTTGTTATAGTTATTCATCCATTTCTATGAACAAAATAGGATGCTACGGTTAGTATTTTAATTTTGCAAAACGACAAAAATTGAAAGTGATATACATGTACATATAACAGCACATAGTATAACAGTTAAATGCATTATAACTGTGTTTAGTCTCTAATCGTTTCCATTTAATCTATTCGAGGCATCGTTAATATGGATACTAGATAAAACTTTTCTTCCTTACAAAAGGTAATTAAATCCCTAGTAAGATGTTACAAAATAATGAAATTCAATCAATGTGACATTTCTTTTTTCCGGTGTTTGTAAGAAAAACATAACTTGAGAAAATTTGTAAAAAGATGGTCACACTGTATGTACATGTATTACATTTCATTTCAGATCATTATTGTAAATATAGTTATCATTTTTCCTTGCCTTACCTTTAAGTAAGTTTTTGTAAATTATAACGCATATATATTTAAAAACTTTATCAAGTGTATAATCTGACAGCATGTTGCACGTTTATATAATATTATAATAACATAAATTTGCTAAAACTTTACATAATATCTTTCAAAAGAGAATAAGTACACTCATTGTTGCTGTTATGTTTGTTACAGAGAATTTTTATACCCAGATAATATATTTAAAACATGATAATTTGACATATTTATTCATTTTGTGTTGATTATACAAATAAAATCCTTAGCCACACTGTAATAGACCAACAGTCGCATTTATTTTCTTAATGTTCTTCTTTAAATCGCTCAAACAAACTTCTAGGACGAACATATTTTTTCTCATAAACTGGCATTAATTGACTTCAGAATGGTAATATTATATTACTGAGAGCGTGAATATCTGCAAATTGAATTGTTTGTTTAACAGCCGTGTTCATGTTACAGACCAAAGCGAGATACGGCTCATAAAACAATATCCTGAAGGAAATTAAGCTGTTTTGTTCTTAATTCAATTTCCCATGCCCCAACGTACTGATTTCACTCAAAGCTTTATCTCAATGGCTTTCATGTTTTAGTAATGTTATAAAACGTTGTATGAACACAAGATACAATTTAGGTCCAGTTTGAAATCAGGCAACAGCCAAGCAAACAACCAAAGTTGCTGTTTGTTTATTCATTATCAAAATAAATTGTGTAAACAAATACAATACATCTATTTCAAATAAAACAGTTAGATTAATGCTATTCACATCAGAAAAAACATGTTGCACTGTACGTTTGTTTTCATTCTCTTTTCGGATAATGCATTTATTAATAAGTGTTCAAACAACATAAAATATTTTTTTCTGATTGATATGTAGTTTAAATAATGAAAACACTTGTTTTGTACATTTAATACACTAAAACTAGATTCATTGTGAAACGACGTTGTCAGCAAGGAAAAAGGAAATCACACTTAATCAAATGTCGGATTTAACGTTTGAACACATTCTGTATTATAGAACAAGAATAATGAATTGTAATATATTAGAAATAACCAAGAATAACCATAATTGGTCATTTTCTCACGGGCCCAGGAGGTATAAATATCAAGCTTTAACTAAGTAACTTAACTAACAAGAGAGGCTTTATAAGCGCAGTTGTTGAAATTAAAGGAAAAGCATTACGACCTGTTTAGTTTAAATGTATCATCATAGCTTGAAAAATACTCTTATATCAATACAAGAAATATATAAGCTTATAAAGACACCAAAGAATCCATTCTTGATCCAACCAGTTCTGAGCAATGAGTGCGATGCGTGTGTGAACGTATAGCTCTGGGAAACAACTGCTTGTCCCTGACAGGATTTGAACCCACGCGGCTAGCAGTCACTAGATTACTTGTCCGACGCGTTATCCACTATGCCAATCAATAATTTCGAAATGAATTGTTGTTATCCTAATGTTTTGAAATTTCATTTGACTTTTGTGGATAACCATTTATTTGCAAAGATATTGATTATGCTTTCACTCCGTTTATATAGAAAATATAATTGTCTTTTGATTAAGGGTGTACGTGAACAGCAGTAAATTATATATTCAAACCGCCCTCCATATCCATATTCTGACAGAATATTTCAGCGACCACGTTACCATGAAAGCAGAAATGATGATCTATAGACGATGTACCTTCAATATATGTATATAAATTTCTGCTTTACAAATTAAAAAACGTGGTATCAATTAAAAGTTTCTGTTTTATAACAAACACAAAATAAACAAATAGTCATTAGTTGTTTGTAAGAAAACAACTTTATTTTACTGAACTTTATGTTTAACTAAAAGTTCCTTTTTTATCATTTGATCTGAGGTTTTAGTCTTTTTATACAAGTGGGATCTGTTAACGATACACTCGTTAAATGGTTTGTGAAGTTGTGAAATGGTGAAAATGTGACTTTTTTTTCATTACATTTTTTTCTTAGACAGACATTGTTTCACTTTTATTGTAATGCTTCGGTCCGGACGGCGTTCTATTTGATACGATTGGTTAAAAATTGTTTTGGAAAATTTGTTTCATAATTAACTGTGGATAGCTTATTATCAAACAATATGAAAAATATTATGTTCATCAGCGTATCATCATTAAGTTTATAAATCGGTATAAGTTAGCTGTATATAGAAGGACACATTCTGTACTTAACACTTTTACAATAATAACAAATATCAAACCCAATCACTAATTATTGCTCTCATAACAAATGCTCAAGTATTCTTATCACGAACTGTTTGTAATCAGTACTTCATTTGGGAATCGCCACATATTTTCTACATAAATATTGTAGTGACAGCCTACTCGATTCTGCACCATATTGTCATCGCTTTGACAGAATCATAATAAGTACAAAGAAAAAAGTTTTTTCTGGCATACAAAATTAGATGCACCGTTGATTTCCACTACTTGAAATTGAAATAGAAGTAATTACTTTATGTATACGATAAAGACATTATTTATAAAATTTTGTCCGGTATGATTATGCAATCAAATCTCACATGATTGTATAAGGTCTAAATGTACACAAATATAAAGACGTTTTCTTGTTTTGAAGTTACAAACGAATACTAAAGTACAAAATTTATAACAAACCTTTTTTGTACATATTTAACTCATAATACTAATACTTATGTCCAAAGAGCCAGAGCAAGTTGCTCAAGTATGCTTTGACAATAACTCAGCAACGAACATAATTTCTTAACAAAATGCTTTTAAATAGATTTTGCTTCATGTTTATAACATACACTGCCGAATATATTATTCATTCTGGCTAATTCTGTTAATAGGAATTTAATATAGAACTCTTAATGAAGATGTACCTTACGTTACACTTTTTTAATGTAATCGAAATTTGATCTGCAGTTCTAGAATGTAAAAATCTAGTCCAACAAATGGTTCCATTGTGCGAAAAATGACTTGCTCTAAGGATGGCATCATAAGACTTGTAATTATAATTGATAAGAGCCCTACAAGATTTATTGCTTCATAAAAATAATCATCGCATCATTACGCAAGTACATTACATTGATTTTGTCATTAATCAGAATACCACGTGTAATAAGATCGCTTTTACTATAGTATTAGTAATACAGAAATATTAGCACGATACAATCTACTAAAAATCAGAATAATATGACCTAAGCTGCAAACCAAATATTAAGATGGTTACTTTATTTAAAGCCCGTCTCACACAGCACAAGGTTGGGCACATGGTTCCCATACGGCATACTCGGTTATACACGGCGGGTTGACTGGTACGAATATTGATCTCCAACCATGCCTGTGGATTAGTTGGTACGGGTACGACTCAATTGTGGCACGAGCATGTATGAATAAAGCACGGATTTTCTCGGTCAAGCAAAGTTTGAACACGATTTGCATACGAATACATACGATTGTTGTACGGTTCCAAGTACGGTCTTGTACCGTCTGGTACGATTAAACACGAATTTAACTCGATTTTCACAGGGTTTAAATAGAGTCCCGTCGACATTTGTTCGAGTTATGCAGAAGCAATGTAAAATGTATCTTGTTTCTTGGTTGCGGCGGTTCATGGAGGGCCCACAGAGCTGGCATCCGAGTCTGGATCTTTGGAAGACATGGGTATCTCTTCATGTAGCGGATTCTCCAGCTCATCATGGTCGGCAGGACCAGCAGGTTGGAGTGGTCGGCGTGCTTGGATGGCCCTTCTTGTATTCCTTCGGTTCTGTACGTTGGACCTTTCTTTTTGGATGAATTCTAGTGTGATGCAGCAAGTACTCTGGATATATCTAGCAGTTATGGGTGGCAGCAGGTAGTTGTGATTTTCGTTGTTTAGTTCGTGCTGACGTAGAGTGAGACAACGTATACCCGTACTATGCTGTGTCTGCCATCTATGATTCGTACTTGAACCGTATTGGTCGTTTAGCGATCGTATGAAACCGTATGTGCACTCGTGTGAATCGTTCCGTGATCGTGTGACATTTGGGTGTTAATCGGGTGTTGGATGTAGGACTTAGGGACGATTTCATACGATTTATATACGATCTTGAGTTCTTGACACGTTTGGGCTCACTCGTGAGGTGGACGTCCAATACGGCTGTATATACGGTCTCATACGGGCTCTTATGGTCTTGTACATTCGCTTATACGATCATACATGGACATGACATCCGTGTCAGTTTTTTAAAGTTTTAAAAATCATACACGGTTTACACGGATACACTCGAATGGCCCAAGTATAACTCGGATTACGCCAAGGTTGGTTTGGTTGTATGTACAGTTTACAGGGGTTGCCAACCGTATTAGCCTTGTGTTCTTTCTGAGACGGGCTTTATTCAGAGTTTTATGCAAGTATTTTTAACAGCCTGAAGTTTCCAGATAACACGTTATACATGACTTACCGGTAGTCTATGTACACCATATTGTTAACACTTCCTTCCGGAGAAACTCGCGGGACATCTTGGCTTTTATGAATGCTAAAAAATATATTTCTTTCCCTGCTTATTGATAAAATAATGATAATACAACTCGCATCAAGTGTTTATGTTTATATAGAGATGAAATGGAAGTCATGCAAAATGTCAAAGATCCCGTTTTTGCTTCACTTTTTATCATTACGATGAAAAATGCATCACTGCTTATAATAATTATTTTAGAAACGTTAGACAATGTCAAATCTTTAATACTCTGATGGCAAGTCTTTTTTACATTAAGACTGTTAGACTGTTAGACATTTAGACCTTAATTTGATCCAGTCCTATCGGTTTTGTCTCGTTTTTATTTTGTTGGTCCAAACATTTGATATCTGTTTTCGTTTTCATTGTTCAAACAATTCATATCGAATCTTTTTTGTTCTCAAAGTAACAGAGAAATATTGAAATGTCTGAAATTTACAGTGTTTATAATTTCATTATACAATGTTGATACTGGTTGAATTTTTACTGAAAGTGTACACAGCTGCAAAACAACTGTGCACTAGTCCAATTATTTTGTATTATACCTAACAATATATAATACACTTCTTATATAATAAAATATTTCGAATCTCACTTGAGTTGTCAAATGAAATCGAATTTTCTATTGTATTACAAACCTGCTATTATAGAGCAATTCACTTTAAAAACATACAATATAGAACAAACTATATTCTCCTTGGCTCTTGATGTAACATAATATAGACTTTTTAATTTATATTATTATCAATATTTATATTATTTAACTTTTATAATACCATATATTATCAAACGATAGTACTTGTGTCTGTTTTTTATTATTGTTTTTGTTGTTGTTGTTATTTTCTATATGAATAAGATGTACTTTTATTCTCGGTGAATGAACCCAGCTAAGTAAGTACTGCAATGCACTTTGAAAGAGTTACAATCATTTCATCGAAAATTGTAAACATTTGGTACATATCATGTTATATTTAATATAATATCAGAGCAATAATGTAGCGTTGAATCGTATATATGAAACAGAAGATATTAATGAAAACACGCCCACCTTGACAGCAGTAATTGTTAAACGAATAATTCTAAACAAGGAAAGCTTGCGTAATTCACAATGTCGATGAATATATCGATATATGAACATCAGGGGACACGTTTCATTCTCACAATTTATCAACCAGGCAAAATATCACTAGATTTCCAAATTAAGCCTGAAACAGTGAAAGAATAGGCGCAAGTTTAATGTCAACATCAATTACGTAAGCTAAAGTCAGCGCAAGCGCATCTAGTAAATAATTAATTCCTGCGCGCTTATTAAAGTTCGCAGATTGCTTTGTATTTACAACGACTCTTGAGAAACCATTAGGTAATTGCATTTCTTGAAACAATGTTGATAATGGACAGAAAAGACATCAAATGCCAAAGATGTTTGCAGGAAATAAACGAAAACATCACAAATAACTAGACCACAATTGCGCTGATGATTAAATAGGAATAACCTTTGGAGCACATTACGCTTTATTGCAAAGTTTGACCAGAAAATGCATGAATGAATGAAAAATAAGATCAACCAGGAAAGGTGGCATTCAATGAATTCATCCCCCGAGAAGACTGAATATATGAACAAAGATGACAAAACATTGTGTTTTGATTGTCTATTATTAATTGGACAAAACCATACGTGCCCACTCCGTTTTACTAGAATAATTATTTTATTATTGTAAAAACTAATAAAAGTAGAAGAAACGTTCAAACGCGTTTAAAACTATAAAGAAAATAAGAATCCCTAAAGAAAGTCCAAAACAACAAAAAAATGAAAATATAGCAACCTCGGTTTCATTGAGCCTATAAATGGACGGTACTGTCAAGTGATAACTAATGTTCACGTCCCCCAGCACCGAATCGGGTTTGGAATCGCACAAAATCACGATTTTTTTATTTAATTCTGAGTATATTTCTTTTTATATAAAATTTGAATATCTTTCCGTTACAAGTGCTCTAGGGGATCTATGCAAACAATTTAAACTTTATGTTTTGGGCTTAGGACTTTCAAAGAAGATCTTGAAAAGTTTATATTTTTGAGTGAAAAGTTACCAATATGGCTGAATCAGTTATATAAATATCTATCATTGAAACAAGTAGTAAACTATTATGCAAACGTGAAAAACGTTATGATAATAACTGTATTAAAATATTTTTAAAATAGATTTTACGATTAAAACGCAGTTCCATTTCAGATTCCCTGTAAAATTGTTGCCGTGAAAAAATGTAATTTGGATGCATGGATGAATATGTGAAAACATCTTTAGAATAGCGAAAAACAGGGTCATATAGCAAAATTTAAAATGATGCTGACTCGGTTTGATTGTCCCTGTTCATGGACTGTACTGTCAAGTGCAAACCACTGTCCACGCCCCTAGCACCGGCTTAAGCCGAATTCAACATTTTAACATGAAATTGATGAAATTTTGAATTTAAAACCATCCTTAAACGTGTTCATACGTTGGTTATCATTGAACCTTCAATGTGACACGTTAGTGCTATTCCATGAAAAGCGGCGTATGGTCCACAAGTAATAGAAAACATGTGCCCTGAACGAGAAAACAATGGGCGAAACTAAACAAAATGGAATTTAAAGGGGGTCCGATAAGACGCCAAAAGACAAAGTTAAACGAAAAACAGGCAATATATCATATTCAACATTATTCAGGTAGGAATATTGAAACCACCCAACTAGAAAAGACCAAATAGTAAGAACTATAAATACCACAAACACAACAATAATGTCGTGCTGTACGCTCTTTAAGGATCGAAAATATAACATCAGATTATCTGATTTAATGTACGGGACGATTAGTTACGGCCTCCAAATGGCACAAACAACGCTGATGTGGACAGTTAATATTTTCTTTATAGAATATTCTGGGTACAATATGGTCAGTCGATGTCTTGTCTTTCGAAATCATGTTCTCTTAATTTTCATATAGTATACTAACTGTCAAAGTGAATGGTTTTCAAAAGCAATTATTTCAATTGTAAATGTTAAATACATTTCGCTTATTATGCATAACAATCTGATGTATATTTTTCCGAGATATTTCTCCACACATTAATTGTATTAAATTTGGTCCAATAATTTCTATTGAAAAAATATCTTTTTTAATTTTTCTACTTTTGCTCAATATTATATCTTAATTAAAGTATATTTTCAATCAGAACTAAACATACTATTCTTTCTGTTGCAAAGTTCGTGTATTTTGATGTAAAGGGGGGTATAAAAAAGAAACATTTCATTATTTTTCTTCTATGTTTCTTCCATTTTTGTATGATTAATATTCTACTCAATTACTTGTTATTGCCTTCATAACAATTTCTAAAGCATTCATATCACGAACCGTTATTCAACAGCAATGCCAAGTTACCATTCATATGGGAATCGCCGTATATTCCCTACATAAATATTGATAAATACTGCAGTATCGGTCTATATGGTACATATTGTCATCTCTTCGTTTCCTGAATATTAACAACAACTTTCCGGAATTATGATGAATGCGAAGAAAATCGTTGGATTTTTGCCTGTTGTAATGTGATGCATTATTGTCTGGGTAAAATAGGACGCATTTAGCTTACAGTCCGATAACTAACTTATACTAATAATTGAAATGATGCAATACGTTTCGTTAGTTACAGCAAGGGAGGATATTTTTTTTAAAAATCAAGGAAAGCAAGAGCTTGTCACAAATTATACAGCAGTACCCTTTCGGTAACCTTTTTATATTTCAGAAAAGCTCACATATGCAAAGGTTTTTTTTATTGTTTTAACCTTTTATATAACCATTCTAACATAATATATCTTGAGATTTTTTTAATTGCTAAATCTAGATAAGGTGTCCTAACAAACACAAACATGTACCATGCTTTATCACTTTAACATTAGTTTTACATTGAATAATACAAGATCCTTCTTATATATCATTCTTTTCGATCACAAAAGTTCATAATTTCCATTATTTTATCAACTCTTCTACTACCAATCGCCACTCATAAGAACTTTCGTAAGAACTTTTCTAGATATATAAAAATTCATTTTACGTTTAAGCCTAATTTCCTTTTCATTAACGAACGTGATAATTGAGATTTCTTTAGATTCCTTCGAACAGGCAGAATGACGAAAAGACGGGTCGACGAAAAGCATGCGTTGCAAAAATCTTAATTTAATTTTCTGCCTCGAAGGATTAAGATTTCTTCAAACGGACACATTGACGGACGGAAGAAACAAGCAATAACTTTAATCAACTCTACGGGCTATCTACTTGCGAAGAATACTTTTCCTGGCTGTTTGGCTTTTTCAGCTATGTCAGATGACGGACGATATGACATAAAAACAAATAACGTGCATAATTTCTATAATGTCCTTTTTCCACATATACAAACCTTTGAAAACAATTTAATTACTTTTAATAACATATGATAAACAAGATCAACAAGGAAATGCGGCGGTCAAAGAACGGAACCCCCAAACGACACATTTCATATAATGACATAAAAATGCACAATGTATGTAATATAATTTTGAAATATGTTTTTAAGATTGCGTTACGGGTTTAAAAGTATACCCCATTAATCATGAAAGTGTCAGCAATGATAGAGAAGATATGTAAGATGGTCGTTCTTATTATCCCACGTAAGATATGAATATTGATTCCAAATCTAACTCTCACAATGTTGCACCAACGGAAATGTCAATGTATCTTTCCTTGTCTGTCATTTCTTAAGAAACTCTGTTTCCCGACGAGTGTTCTCAGACAACCTTTGTTTGTCTAAAGGAACTATATTTTTTCTAGCTTTTATTCAAATGTTTTCACTTTATTAATATTTCTTTTGCACGGTATGTGAATCTGCATTATGTCAGGAAACATATTATTCAATATTTTTCTTTTTCATTGTGATATCGAATGAGAAAGTGTCAAAAGAAATCAATGTTTATCAGCTGCATTCCGGTTAATACTTTTACCGTATTTGTTCTGGCGACAACAAGCAATTAATCAATTTCAGACATTTCAACCATCTATACCGTAATACATTAGAAACAAAGATAAGAGCATAGCTATTGATGTATTGCACCGACGCATATTTTCAAACAAAATAATTTACGTAGTAGTCACATTTTACTATTAAAACACCTCCCCGTAGATAATATCCAATCAATCTGCACATTTCTTTTTCACTAGGAACATGCTGTAAATTTTATATCTATAAATCACACTAATTTATCGAATATACACTAAATGGTTTGTTTATAATAATGCTCAAAATAGGGTTTTGACGTACTCTATGAACTTGTAAAATATATGTTTCTAAAATTAATGAAATAAAGAATTCTGAAGGCAAGAACCTGAGGCAAAATTGAACTGAAACTGTGACTCAATCATGATCATAAGCAGAATCTTCTAGTTTCATATTTAGGATTCAATGGAAATCATTTTCAATTCATCACTCTTAATTTAAGCCAATGGATTCATTACAAGTCATTCATAAACCAGATGATGATTTCTTTTTCTTGCACAGACTTTGAAAATATTGAATTATGCAGTGTCACAATAGACAAGCATCCTATTTTCAGTGTTGTGTAATTTTATTAGCTCTTTGCAATATAGAATAACAAATGTTTTTCATATATGAAAATCTGGAAACAAAGTGATCCCTCGGAAGCATTAAAGGGACTCCACTGAGGTTTTTTGACATGATGGGACTAAAAATATGTTTTTTCAGATAAAAGTACCATTTGATTTAGGTTAAGAACACTAATCATTGTTCATTCGCACACTTCGTCTTTCCAGAATAATTTTTCAAATTGTAAAATAATGATACAAAATGAAAAACGTTTAAACGCTTTTCACTAAAATCGGGCTATGAAAAGCATAAACATACCATTTTTAAACATACCATTTTTAATTTATTTTTTTAGTATAATTCTTAACTATCTTTGTATATATTTCTGTTTAAAGTGCCCTAGCTCATTTATGTTATAAATTAAAATGTTATGTTTTTAGGCTTTTTAACCTCAGTAGAGTCCCTTTAATCACAACAAAATTACAAGAGAATTGCAGACTCGGTTTGATTTAGTCTTTACATGAGGGATAATGAATACGTGCAACATTCCTTACGCCCCCTAGCACCGGCTTGAGCGGTACTCAAGAGCGGTACTCAATTCTCAACACTTAAAAGTGCTGGCATCAATGATCCCGAAGGACCAGAAAAATATAACAACACTGACGTGAAGTACGGGGCAACTTTTTACAGCTGCCACACAGCACTTGACACCTGCTGTTGTGAAGTATAAAAATCTGGATACAAAGTGATCCCTCGGAAGCATTAATCACAACAAAATTACAAGAGAATTTTAAAGTTTGAATAATTGAAAGTTTAAGAATAATTTCAAATTGAATACACTCTAGTTTTGTCGTTATTTCTTTCAGACATTCGACTTAAATTACACGATAATTTAATCAGAAATAACGATAGGATTATTTAATCGAAATTCTTAAATTCATCATCATCAATCGTACATAAATGCTTGTCTTTTTAAACTGATATTAACAACATTTATGTAAGTTTGCAATAATAAAACATAAGTTGAACATGACAACAAGAAACGGTTTACAAATAATTTGAGCTAATAAGAAACACAGTTGAGATAGTGATACAAGTGAAAGAATTCTTTTTCATTGACTACCACTTGTTTATTTGGTAAAGTAAAAATAGTAAGAACGTGGCTAATTTTCATTCATAAACGTGTCTAAATGATTTTCATCTTTACATGTATATGCATATCTAAAATCTAATATTTATACTTATGCTGAACTCTACAAAATTTATTACAAATAGCCCGTACTTTATATTTGGCTACCCTTAAATTACCACTCTTGATTAAGCATAATTTAAAACTTGTTAGATTTAAAATTGTTTTGTTCTTTAAAGAGAAATATACAATCTGTTTTAACTTGAGTATTAAGATAGAATATGTTACTAGCTGACATTATTGATGAGTTTTTCTACTTACATGTGAATGAGGGCTGAAAAATAATGAAATGCTTCTGTCAAAGACGTTTATACTATTCTCTTTGATACTTTTCAACACAAAAATGAAAATGTTTAAAGAGAAAACTAATCTTTTTTTTTTTGTAAATTAGGTACTTTATTATACAGTATATAGAATTAGCCTTTGCATTATTTTTATTATCGGTCATTTTATGTTACATATCATATCAACACGAATGTCATTTAACCGGGGCTGTGCACTTTTGTGCAAAAATCATTTTATTTTTAACTTTAATAAATAACATTTTTAACAGGAAAGTTTTGGGATAACATCTACATTCAAAGAGTAAATTTATATGAAAGATTGTGTTATTGATGTTTTTTTCTTGAACGACAGAAGCGTATTTTTACGTTGTTTAACAAGCACAAGATAATCTAAAGCTGGAAATATCAACAGATAAGATACATTAGGTCATTAGCCTCCACTTTTTTGTACTTATTTACATGATCATGTATGTGTTTTATTTATTTCGTCTGTTGCATCCACGACCTTTGTTAGAATTTCACTTGGCGGGGATTCGTTTAATTTACACTGTCTTGTCATATACGAACATATTGGGACTAAGAGGAGATTTCTATTCCCTCCCCCACTGTCTTTTCCCTTGCATCCTTTATACCTTTAATTCACATCTGGGTCCCTTTTGATTATTATTGTTTCACTTATTGCGATTCCCTCCCCTCCTTTCGCCGCTCTTGTGTCCCCTCCCAGTTCTGGTTTGATGCCTTCTGAGTGCCCTGCTGTTCTGGCTGGGTATGTCGGGGACTTTGCCTTGTTGATCTTCATTCTCATATTTTTATATAATATTGACTTCCTTGTGTCTGTTGTGTCATTATATCTAAGAAATAACTATTTCCCTAATGTATACTCAGACTCTGTAAGTACATCATAACAATCTTAATGTGTCGCAATAAATGAATTAATTAGATTAACTCAACAAACGTGTCTATAAAACCGTTTAATTTATCGCTTTGTCTATTCCAAAATAAAAGTGGCTTGCAATATCGTTATTTTTTATCGCGTAAGTGCAATTTATGGCATTGTCGATGCAATTACATTGCAATGAATTTGGTTGATCTTTTTATATTTTAGTTGTATATATCACATTTTTGTCAATCTGTAAATATAAAAACATGAAAAGATCAAAAGTGTTGCTGATTTTGTTGTCTTTCTTGTTGCGTGCTTGTGGTATTTTAGTTCTTTATATTCAGCTTTTTTTAGTAAGGTGGTTCCAGTATTTCTCACTTGAAACCTGTTTAATCGCTCATAGGATTCGGGCCTGCTTTTAAAGATCCTGTATGTTTGTTACTATGTGTGACCACACTTGCAAAAAGTTATATATGTATATAGTTATGCAAATGAAACAATTTTCAAACATCGAAGAATATGTAAAATGTGTACTGCAAATATTTGTGCACATTATATTTAATCAGTAAATTACATGCATTCATTTCTTATTGGAAAGTTTGACTTAGAATTTATAGAAAATAAATTTCTAATTTCCTCCCTTTATTTACATGAAATGTTAAATTGGGAAATATCTTTATAAATAATGCTTATTGGAACTTACAATATTGTCAAATCTTAATTTGAGCATCATATTTATGAAATAAAACAATGAAAAAAATGTGTTACAGGATCTTTAAAATTTGATTTTAAGCAGCATATCTGTGATATGCATGCTTCATAACACCTGATCTTTCAAAATTCCATTTTATTTAGTTCCGCCCATTGTTTTCTCGTTTAGGGCACACGCATTCTTTTACTATGGGACCATACACGCCGCTTACCATGGAGTGGCACGAAAGTATCACGAAATGTTCCATGATAGCCGCCTTATTAGCACATCTGCGGATGTTACTAAATTCAAAATTTCACCATTTTCACGATTTAGTGTGTTGAATTTTGCTTAATCCGGTGCTAGGCGCATGGATAACTTGCATTTTCCATTTCCGCCCATGAACAGGCTTAATCAAACCGAGCCTGCAACGTTTTATGCGTTATTTTAGGAATTCTTTATTTCCTTCTTTTCTTACATTTTAATTGATTATTTCAATTATAATTGGAGAATTGTTTCTTTGGCATGTTATCAAATCATATGATGAAATTAAATGTAAACAACGTTTGCTTATATTCCGCAACATTTCAATCATTCTTTTTTAAACGACAGACTGTATATTTCATAAACATACATGAACAAAAACTAGCAGTGCGCTTGACTATTCCTAGTGCTTGATAGTAAGAGAAGTGGCATACCTCTTTAAGTAGTTTGGCGATACCAACTTGCGCGCAGAAACAAAAGTTCACGTGGTAATTACAATAGCTCTTGCTAATCTTTAAATGGTCGAGGTTATGTTTTAGTTAATGATGGTGTACAAAATGATGTTGGCTCTTGTCGCTTCATTTTATATTTATTTATTTCGTTCGTTGCAATAAACAATTTTCAATAACAATAAATATGATATACAAATGATAAAAATATTTGTACATGAGTTAAGATGATTTACTTTTTTAAGTTTTTAATACGTATCATTATGCTTTTGTCTACTGCCATTTTTTCTTTATTTTTTCTTGAAACATAACGATTGGTTTATCTTTCTGATTCCAATGAATTCTGACACAGATTGTATGATTTAAACCAATTATAAGGAAAATAGTATCATTATGTTAGTCAAATAGTTTCAAATAGGTTTCAAACGCTGACTACATCTTTGAAATTCTAACTTCTCTAGTTTTGCATATATGTTTCTCGTTTAACGACTTCGTACATAGTGGCAATGTGCCACTTTTTGTGGAATTATATACAAAATTGTAAACTGTAACATGTCATGAAAACTGCCGGCTTTTTAACCGGATTTTTTAATTCTAATTAAATATCATGTTTGTCTTAATGTTGGATTCTGTGCAAACAGATATTTTATATTTTACGTGATAAAATATTAATTGTATTATTCCATTTCTAAAACACAGACGCAAATTTATTCTATAATATTTTGAAATATCGAATGGTAAATGACCTTTCAGATCTTCTTCAATCAGTTCCAAACTGCATTGAACGTGTGAAGACAAATTGGAGCGAATTATATTAATGATATTACATATGTTATTACATATAACGTCCTACTTTGACACCATAGTGTTACACCATCACAAATGCCAACGAGTTTTCACTCTTGTCAATGTCTGATTCCCCATGCATGCACTCAGACAGCATTAGGCCATCAAATAAACTTGTAAAAGTAAGTTGTCGATTAGTTTGTCTGTCGGTTACTCAGTTGTAACATAATTTTATTTAGTTTTTGTTTGTTTGTTTGTTTGTTTGCTTGTTTGGGTTTCACCTCACACTGACACAGTATTATGGTCATATGACGAAATTCGAGCTTTATTGGTAAAGGAAGACCTCGGGTGCCCTTCCTTGCATTATGTCAGGCACGAACGGGCACCTTAGTAGAATCACCGACGTTCCGTAAGCTAGCTGGATAGCGTCCTCACATGAAAGAATCGAAAGTCCCTGTTGGGATTCGAATCCACAGCTGTGAAGGACAAGTGCTTTGAAGTCAACGACCATAACCACTATTTCAGGGACGTCCCAATTTTATATCGTAATTACAAAGTTAAATTAATGTTACACTAAACTGACTACTAGTACTTTATTCAAATATTATGTTTCCGTTATGTTAACCATACTTCAGAAATAATTCAATCAAGGGAAAAATTAAATCGTATGACATCCTTAATCCTTTATCATATTATAGATAACATAATATGATATAATGATTTTGAAAAATGTATTTTTGTTGTCGTGAACGTTTGCGCGTTTTATCATGTTATACAAACTTGAAAGTGTCTTGTTTTCCGACATATGTTCCCAGACAATCTTTGTTCAGAATATTTGTTAGGTTGGATAATAATACAGCTAGTCACGTATATATAAATATTTCTTATGCACGGTGTATGGATGTGAATTATGTTTGTAAATTAACTATCTATTTTTTATTTTATTTTTTTCATTATGATATCGAATGCGAAAGTGTTAAAAGAAATCAACGATGTTTATAAACTACATTTCGGTTAATACTTTGTTAATATCACAAATGATAAATCAATTTCTGACACTCTACTACATTAAATTAATACGGGTCATTACTTGCAATTACATTACATACAAAGATAAAAGTATAGATCAGATATTGCACCGACGCAATGTTTTAAAATCACAATTTACCTTACAGGTCCTTTCTCGATCAGATATCAAGCTACGCATAAAAATGGAATATGTCATTCAATGAAAACCTACGAACTTAACTATGATTTCTTTAAATACTCTAAAGGCTTTGTTTATTATAGAACTCTAGATAAGTTAAAACGTATTCTTTGAAATTATAAGTTATATATTCTTTAAACTCATAAAAAAAGAAAAAAGTAACACATAAAAACTATCGCTACATTGATCTTGTTTTTTTATTCAATCATTTTTATTTGATAGATGAATCTTACAGCTCAATATTTTGATTTCTATGGAAATCATTTTTCTTTCATCCCTCTAAAATTAAACCAACGGATTCATTGCAAGCCATTCACGAAACAGAAGAGTAATGTTCTTCTTGCACAATACTTGAATATATTAAATTAAGCAGTATCATCACAGACGAGAATATTTTTTTCAATTTGTATAATTTTATTAGTTCTACGCAATAAAGAATAACAAATGAATTCATAAATGAAACTTGAGAAATAATTTTAAATTCATTATACTCGAATGTTGTCTTTCTTTATTTCCGACCTTCAACTTCAATTACACGATAACTAAATCATAAATCAAGATAGATTAAGTTGACCGAAATTCTTCTTTTCATCAATCGAACGCAATCGTATGAATATCTAAAATGATATATCACGATTTTGTTCTAAGTTTGCTTTGAACAACAAACCAAAACATCCTATCGTGGCGGTATATGATTCTACATTTGCATGATATTGAAAATAATTTAAGTTCATATGGAGACAAGGCTGAGCTATCATTTCTCTTCTTTGACTATCACTAGTTTGATTTAAATAAAAACACATTGCAAGACATTTACTACACATTAATTGTTTTCTTCAATAGTCCTTGAATATATTTCTATTATGTAATAATGAATAATAAGGTATAATACTGCATTACATTTTTTTTAAACAGGCAATTCTAGCTTTATTTGGTATTACTTTATAAGCTATGTGCAGTTAAAATAAGAACTGATTTTCAAATCAAGAACTCTAGGAAAAAACAAAGATATCTCCAACCAATTGTTCCATGTTCGAATATTTCGAGGATCAGGGTGTGTTTGTGTATTCTATAGAGCATGTGACTACATATTTGGAGTAGGAGACTTTTCATTTTAGTTTTAATAAATCAACACAAATGAAGAGGAAATCTCGTGGTATCATCTAGAAATTAAGTAGAAAATAATGAGAAAGGTAGTTTGATTGATGGATAATATTGAACGATAAAAAATGTATTTTACTGTTGTTTGTTCATGATCATTATAATAATGTTGAAACTGATACGAGTGGACGTGACATTTACGTGTCGCTCTCTACTTAAATGTGTCTTATCAAAATGATAAATGTGTTAGTGTTTACAAGTAAGACTGTTTCTAACTCAAATGGTTTATCTTTAATAAAGCCGTGTTCTTTCGGAATGATAAAAATGAAATAAAAGTCTTCAAGGTCGATTATTATAGAGTCTCGCTTCAATAATGAGCACAAATAATAAGTTTTACATTGTATCATGCCTTCAGGCATTGCTTTTTAAAAAAGGTTTATTCATTACTGCAAAACATTAAATGTGTCCTTAGAAGTCCCTAGAAATAACTAATTTTATTAAAAATATACATTTTTATATTTAAAAGATGAGGGTAATGGATGCCTCTTTCTCGGTTTAAATCGTGATTAGTTTCCTTTATATAACAATTTACAAAACATTTTGTATAGTTTTTTTTAACTACAAAAGCGGCTTAACCCGAAGATAAAATTAACTCTTTTACTGCTTATTTTCTCCATGATATTTTTTCAAGCATTCTTATCACGAACCATTATTCAGCAAAAGTGTTCATATATCAATCATTTGGGAATTGCAATATACTCCCTACATACATAATATAGTGACAGTCTATTTGCACCATATTGGCATCGCTTCATTCCGAGAAAATTATAGGACAGTCAAAATAGAGTGCTTGTTTTGAGTGTATTACATTGTTGAAATATGAAAATGAACTTACCAAACATTCCTGCAATGATCAGTTCTATGGTTCATGATTATAAGCAAGGGGAAACAAATCGATTTAGCTGTCTCGACTGAAGAAAATTGAACAACAACTTTGCGTAAGTTCTACATTAATTAATACAATATGATAAACAAGATCAACAAGGAAAGGCGGCGTTCAACGAACGCAACCCCCATATGACCCAGCAACAAGAACCAATGGCAAGGAGCCCAAGTCTTGTCATGTGATGTAAATCTATATAAATAAATATTATCATATACAGAGGCTATCAGGTATATTTCCAAAAGCTGGGTTGTGCACTTTCTTTACAATTTTGGAAAAAATACATACTAATTACTTTGTTATGATGTTATAAAGTAAATGAAATATTTATTATGTTATAAGTTAAATAAAAATAAGTTAAAGGAAGCCATTTCAAAATATTCATGATATATTTTAAAGACAAATAAAATATGTTATGTCACAATGTTATCTTATACAGCAAATTGCATACAAGTATAAGGTATAGCAGCACACCCTTCAGTCAGATTATGTGAACAGGAGATATAGCTTTAAAAGTGTCACAGATGCAAGTTTATTGAAAGCTAACATATATTTCAATAAATGAAAATAAAAGAAAAGACTCAAATATAAGTTAAAGCAGAATAGACTTGATCATCTATGAAAGATGCTAAATTAAGTGGTCTAGCTTTAATACAACTGTCATATTCATAAACAAATGCCACTTGACTGTAATGAGTTATGGGATTCTCCTAGAAACAAAAGAATTGCCTTGGCCTTTTCATGAAACTGTGAACCAGAGATAATAGATGAATTAGAAAAAGAATGTATTTCAAATCATGTAAAGAACTTAAAATTTTCTTGTTTGTTTTCCCAAATATAATTTTGAAATTTACTTAATGGTATAGAGATGATTAGATTCAGAATGATAAAAAGCATGTCCCACAGTGCTCCAAAACACCAGAGACGTTCTAAGTAAAGAAAAATCCGGGGAAACATGCCCGCGGACCCCCACTTATTTGCCTCGGTCAAAACACGTCTTGCTAAGTCATTGTTAATAGTACCTGATTTAAACTATTTACATACTTCCTGGTGTATCATTTGGAAGTTTGTATTACCTTAATGTCTGTCCCTACGGTATACCCAGACAGTGTAAGTACATCATAACAATTTCATTTTCTTGCCTTATTCTTACAACATTAATTATTTTTGGGTTGCATTTTAACGTCGCACCAAAACTGTTAAGTAATATGACAATTTTTAAGCTTTACAAGACGTTACTTGCACATACGTGAATTATTTCAAACAACACGATTGGACTCCTGAATACACCAACTTTAATTTTTGATTCTAGAATTAAGGTATATAAGTTTGTTGGTGTTTTGTATTTGAAGTCTTCTACCAGCAAAGTTATTTATTCTAAAATAGTTTGATCAGATCTGGTTTACATGAGGTTTCCAATTACAATTAACCGCAAGGCGCTCTAACATTCAATTAAATAAATGTCTCAAATTAGAAATATTGAGATTATTTTATGCACATCTGTGAAAAGCTGACATTTTATCAAATATCTTATTTGCCAAAGAGTATTTGATTTGATTAGATTAAATCTAAAGTCTGCCTAAACCACGTGACTTCGGAGTTATTGTTTGGTAATAAGGCAACCAGAAATTGTAAATAAATCTTTAAACTCACGAAAGTATTTTTTTTATCAAATGTTACATGTACCAAATAAATCAGGGTAAAGTTTTAAAGCAGAAATATATTGTCATGACTTTTTGATAGATGGACAGTTTTGGCTCCTAATATTGGTACGGTAAGAAAGTTTTAAGTAAGTGCGGACTCAATAGCGATCAATGCAGACTTTGATCAGAGACGGTACGGAAATCACATGCATATGTATAATACATAATGATGTTTTAATGGATAAAGAATACGTTAGATGATTAAAATCACCTGAAGAAATTATCGATGAATGTGAAATAATTTTTCACTTCAATATATCTATTTATTTAACTTATATTTTATCTTTTTATCTGTCCAAATTGCGAAATGCAAAGGACACAAAATATGGAAAAGCTATATGGCCAGTGAATAACGTTTTGGAAACTAAAATTGGAACCTAGAATTTAAAGATAAATAAAAATAACAATATAAAATTTTAGGCTAAATTAAATGGAAATCAATTTTTTAATTGAATTATAATAACTTCAATTGCTACCTGACAACTGATTTTAAAGTGTCCCAATACAGGGTCACATGACATTTGTTTACGGTCACATTGTATCACAACTAATGGTATTTGCTATTTTTTTACTATATTTTCCAATCTTTGTACAAGGAAGAATTCCATGTTCCATGTTAATATATGCCTATTTAAATGGTACATGTATAAAAAATTTCATGGTAGCTCTTTACTTTACTCGTTATCATTGCAGAATTGTGTTTATATATAACAATATTTTAGTAAAAAATATTTGTCATAACTTCTGCAAGCATACGGTAAAAGAGAAAGAGCTACATTGGAAAATATGTACCTTGGTTAGAATCGGGACAAAAAATGCCTGTTACATGGTGTATTATTCAAATGTTGAAGGATATGACGAAAAATAGCAAAAAAGAACATTAGAGGTGTCACAATGTTTCCATGTTCATACACACTGTCCATATACGATGTAAAACGCTATAAATGTACTTGTTTCCTTAATACAATGTAGCTTTATTATATATAGTGAATATAATTGAATAAAAGACATAATCATTTGTCAAGTTGTATAATGTATGTAAAACATTTAAATTATTTGCCCCAAAACTGTTGAAGCCAATGACATATCAAATATTGCTATCCGAATTCGCTGCCATAATATAACGCCCCGGAGAATGTCAAACAGTCTTTTTCTTCTGTCATTTTTAGAAAGCCTTTTCCTCATGTGTATACTCAGACAGCATTAGTTTGTCCAAGGAAATACTTTCTTGGTTTAAGACAAATTTGTGACACAGCAGTAACTGTTATCACTTTATATAACATAATGTTTCCCATAAGAAAGAATATAACAATCAATTATTCAGGGTGTATAAATCTGCATTGAGACTAGAAATATACTGCTCTGATTGATCTTTATTTGTTTAGAATATCTCAAGTCAAAATGTCATGAAAAAAATCAATTCATATCAATAATATCTGGTTATAACTGTTTGCGTCGCACCAATAGCAAGTGTGTGAGTTTTCTATCTCTACAGGTGAATGCACGTAATCAAGCTTTGTACAAATATGGAAGAATAGATCAAAGCAGGTATTGAAAACTTGTACCAATGCAATGATTTCAATGATAACTTACATAATCACAGATTAAGTTGAAGCAATTTCTCTTAATTTTAACATAAGTTTACTATATACAAACAAATGTATCTTTACAAGTGCATTTAAATAAGGTTGTTTACATTTAAATTTAAGCACTGTTAATACACAACTTTGGATCATTCATATTTTTGGGTTTTTTTTGTTTGTTTTATTGTTTGTAATTGTCTTTTGGGGGGTGGTGTTTACGGTGGGGGTGGGGATACAAGAAAAATATCAATTTCAAAATTGACCATACATCATCATCAGCCGAATAATGATACATAATGCGATTTTCAATTTAGTTCTCAGTAATTTCTTTTTATTTCTTTTTTATTATTATTATTTTTTGCATATCTATTCGTTTTAAGTCTTTTGAAAAACATGTTCATTATATAATTAAAGTGACAGTTTTTTTTATTGTCAAGTTCAGCTGAACTAGCCATATATTTTAAAATGTTGACTGGTATAATGATGAGTGACCAACTTTGTCACCAACTTTATTATTATTGTCATTTCAGTGAATTATAATGGCAGATGTCCTTCAAACATTGGAGGTATGTAGTTGATTTATCAGTAAATTAAAGCTTCTTTATGAACTTAAAGCACATTAATTTCTTTTTTTGCAGTAATTAAGATTACAAATTCATCTCGATAAAAAAAGACGCGAATTATATTAAATACTGACCACAAAAACTAGAGGAGTAGAAATCAGGGCTGGGAATCAAAACTGCGTCGTATCCTACAAAATGTAAACAAACGCCGCCATCTTGGAAATAAAAACGTATGTTTTTGATTATAACTATTTTTGTTGGAAATGACTGAAAACCAGATATATGTATTAACACGCTACACTATTTTCCGCTTCGTTCGGTATTTGTTGCCTGCACAACTATTTTGTAAAACAAAAGTTATAGCGAACTTGCAACTCGAAGCGGAGCTGAATTTTTGTGAAAATGTGTGGATACAACGCAGTTCATATTGCTTTATCGATCGTTTTTTCCTTCAAATCAAGTGTATACTCGTTTCAGAGTTCACCATAAACTTCAAAATATGGTTTTGCATCATTTACTAAAATTTCATTAAAAAGAGATGTTTATTTTCTAAGAAAATAATGATTTTTACGAAATGATACGACGCAGTTGAAAATAAAATATGATACGACGCAGTTGAAAATAAAATATGATACGACGCGGTTGTATTTTCATATTGGTTAAGCTATTAAATTATGTGCTAGGTATGCTAAAAACGTCCAACAACATTTCTTGTTTACAACTTAAGTTAAAAGCAGAGGTCACTCATTGGTTCCACAAAAATGAAAAATGTAATAAAAATTATATTAAGGCTTCATTTTTCGGTCGCATTTTTATTTCCTGTCATAAGCATCTACAAATTCCGAAAAGCTGTATCAAATGCAATATACATTGAAACACGTGACCGCACACCCATATGACAACGTCTTCTAGTGTTGCCTTAGCATGCTTATAAACTCGTTCCCGTGAGTTCGAAATTGGGTTGGTTACTTTTTTCATTTACAGAATTTTGATACAAAATTCAATATTCTAGGGTAACCTTTCATGGACCCTGTATCAATTAGGAATGACCTTTGTTTTTTTGTTGTTTTTTTGTTTGTTTTTTTTTGTTTTGTTTTTTTTTTTAAATAAAGAATTACAAATTTTGTAAAGCTCTCTTGCTATCTGAAGAGAAGTATGCACCAATTGCATGCCTACCTTTGTTACTTATAATTAGCAACAACCGTTCTTATGTCTTTTACGTGCCGATTTTATTGTATTCATTTTGTTAATAATCGGTGAGAACAGATGAGCTTTATTATTTGAAACTGAACATTACATTTTTAAAATTATATTGTAAATTGTTAAGCTACGATATATTTTTACAAGTAGGGTATTCGTTCCGTTCAGTCATAAATATGGTCAGCGCCTCGGAACTTTACCGCCGATTTTGTCGTATTGCATTTCTTTATCGCCAATGAGAACACTTCAACAGGTCTACGGAATGTATTTTCTATTTTTGCACTGAAGTATCATTCGTCTCCATTAAAAAACTTTAAATTTTCAAAATCGAGTTACAAATGATAAAACTACAAATTATTTTGTAAAGAAGGTGTCCGTTTTGCAAAGGTATTTTACGCTTTGCACCGATAAATTTGATACAGATGTATGCACGACAGGATGTTTCAATAGTATTGAAGAAGTTTTCACTATATTGAAAAGAAAATTTAGGTCAGATTATTGCATGGAATTTTCCACAGACTAGAGACATATGGCATCTAAACATACCTTCAAACTAGGGATAAACTAGGAACTAGGGAAAAATAGGGATAATATTGAACCTACAGGAAAATATCAGAAATTATTTAAAAAAATTATGATAAATTAAGTAACATGTTCATGTTTAACTGTAAAGTAGCTTCCGCAATGTAAACTTTCAAATTAAATGTTATATTGGACATGACACAATGTATTCTAAATAATCAAAAGCAACAGAATATCGCTATACGAGGGTTGTCCCAAAAGTCCGTGACAAATTTTATAGCCGGTTCATTTTTAACGCCAATAGAAAATAATTCACACATATAACCGTCAAGTTTATTATTTGACATAACAACAAATCATTTACAAAAAATTTACCCTAGTTACTTAGAAATTTTCAGTATTAACGACATTGGTTTGAGTTGCCGGCACACGTCAAATAATTTACATTTTGTTATGAATAGGCTGAAATTAATTACGTATATTTCAAATATCTGATGATGTGTCTGCACAATGTCACGTTGACTTCCTCTGCTGCTATGTTTAAATCATCTCTGAAAATTTTAGTTAAATAACTTAAAAAAAAAACGGAAAAGATACGAATAAATGAAAATATCTCATATAAAATAGGAAAGTTAAAATGGCGACGTTCGAAGAATTTGCGGCGCAGTGAACATGTCACTCAGGTTTCATGACTATTTCGAGATGACACATGTAACGATTTTCAACAAATATACCAAATATAACAGTTTAGCAACATATTCTGAGCATTTGTGTACAAAAGGCATGAACGGAACCAGAGTTTTGCGCTACAAAAAGCGAAAATAAGGAAAACACGGATAGGAAGACCGATCTTCGTCGCCTATTTCCTACAGCTAAAAACAGGAGTAACGGTACCGGAAGTTCGCGTATAGCAAAAATTAATGTATGCCATCAAAACATTCAACAGACATTAACAACCACATGATTTAAGTCAGAAATTGACGATTTATGGGTACCATTATTGCGTTGAAAGCCATTAAGAGTATTTGAGAAAGGCGCCTTATATAGATTTAACGCTGTCTTTGCCGCGATTCAGTTAGTTGCCATGGTGTTTATGGCATATTTTTGTTGCTTGTTGATATTTATCTATGAAAATTTGTGAAAATGTTTAAATTATATAGGTTTATTACATATTAAAATATCAAATTCGTACCTGTTTTATTTAGCTTTTAATCAATCTTGTCACAGAATATTGGGACAAACCTCGTATACCGCAAATAATCTGGGGGGGGGGGTTATCTAGCGCAAGTGATTATTCCATAAAATAGACATATATTGCCAAAATTATCCCTGTTGAAAAGACTGCCAAAAAATACAACTGCGTCGTATCATATTTTATTTTCAACTGCGTCGTATCATTACGTAAAAATAATTATTTTCTTAGAAAATAAACATCTCTTTTTAATGAAATTTTAGTAAACGATGCAAAATTATATTTCGAAGTTAATGGTTAACACTGAAATGAGTATATAATTTATTTGAAGGAAAAAACGATAGATAAAGCAATATGAACTGCGTCGTATCCACACATTTTCATAAAAATTCTCCTCCGCTTCGAGTTGCAAGTTCGCTATTATAACTTTTATTTTACAAAATAGTTGTGCAAGCAACATATACCGAACGAAGCGGAAAATAGTGTAGCGTGTTAATACATATATCTGTTTTTCAGTCATTTCCAACAAAAAGAGTTATAAACAAAAACATTCGTTTTTCGTTCCAAGATGGCGGCGTTTGTTTACATTTTGTAGGATACGACGCAGTTTTGATTCCCAGCCCTGGAAATGTTAAAGAAAAATTCAAAACCTGTCTAATATTAAATATCAAAATGTTAATAGCTCCTTTTCACCTATTTATGTACAAAATAATTATAATCTGATATCTAATTACCAATGAAAGAGCAAAGAGATAAACACAATCGTGTTCGTGTTTAAAACATTCCACGGATTGCTATTAAAGGGCTTCATTCTATTTGTTAAAATTATGCTGGCAGTGAGCAATATTGATAGCGGAAACTATAAGTCTGTCAATGAAATGAGTAAACACAAAATATTAATGAACGAAAACATCACTTATACCTGATCAAACCGTATACATATATTCAAAATACTTTGAAACCTGATTTTACCTTGCAACGTCAAATGAAGACATCGTTTCTGTAACAAAATCAAAGAATGCAGATGTTCAACAGACTGTTCAAAGTAGATGATATCCGGAAATCATTGAATTTATTGATACTGTCATGTCATTAACATACCCTGAAAGAAAATCCATACGGATGTTTCAGTGCAAAGGTGTGAACACAGACAGGATTAAATCAGTTTTTTGATCTTAATCTTAAAAAAGAATAAATTGCCTTTTAAAGGCGTTTGAAATGTCATTTTTTTCTGACTACATGAATATCAAAACCAGCTACCATTTATGAATATGCTTCATGTCTCATAAATCTAGTCAAAAAGTTTCTATATTTATTGTTATTTTTTTCAAAGTTTGTCTACGTGTTTTATTGACAAAAGTGTAAAAAGAAATTCACAACCATACTTTCTACATGTATACATATATGTACATATCTTTCGAGGCTGTCTATGGAAACAGAGGAATGTTAAACAATAACACAAGTTTAACTTGCAAGCAATTTCTCACCTATCAAACTAACAATCAATATGAAGGAGAAAGAGAATCAAGTGGCAATACCCTTACTACAGGCGCCAATACATTTTGAAAGGTTCAGTATTATGTTTTTATTGATAATACGCATTTACGTTCTACATTTCTAACTTGGTAAAGCATTAGGCATCACTTCTACAAACTAGCTGTAGCTTTAATCAAATTGTTCTGGTTTGTTTCTTCTTTCTTGATGAGTTTATAGACGGCAACAACTTTTCTATTACATTTTGATTCTATTATTGTCAGTAGATTCATCGCATATCATTCAAATCACGCTGAATAATAATGCATTGGTTATTAATTTCTGGGATTTCTAATGTAAAGTTTTGACGCCTACTTTGTAGCAATTTCGTGTAATTGTATAAGTTGTCTGCATTAACGAATAAAAAAATGTATCGAATATTCAGTCATGTTAATTCACATTAATTTTAGATTTATCAAACTTGCACAGAGATTCATAACAAATAAAATAGAGAAAAATGAAATCTCGAGCAAACGCTCTAAACGGTAATAATGAAAATGATGCAGGTTAGGTTGACGGAGATGGACGGTTGCGGAAAATACATGTTATCAACCACCCCCGGATTCCGTTTAACAGAACTCAACGTGTTTGCCCTAAACGAGACAACAAAATGAAATAGAAATTTGAAAGGAGCTTAAAAGGTTATGAATCTTGCATATCACAGATAAGCTGTCCAAAGACATTTTAAAACACCAGGCAGCATATGCAAAACGTGGTTATACAATATTCCGTAAGATCAGTGAAACAAGTTTTTTTCTGTCTTTAAGGCTTTCTTAATTTTATGAACAAATAAATGTTATACTTGTATGACCGAATACTTGATACAAACCCAATCTTTATCTAAATATTCTGAATTTCTTTCACATGATAATTCTTATATAAATGGATAAATAAAAATGCACAAAACAAATCTTTATCTTTCACTTTATTACTTAGTGGTATTAAACATACGTCTTTAGGCGTAGAAAAAATGTTAAATAATTCGACATTTATGGGTAAAGTCATTACTTAACAACATATAGCATATTGATTTAGAAGCAAAATGAAATTATCACAATATCACGCAAAAAAACATAATTTCTCATTCGGATATTACTATTGTGTGTTCAAAAAGTACATGTCAGTCCTGTGATCAGCAGAACATTGGAAAAGGAGGCAGTCATCTTTGATGACATTTTGCAAAACATTCGGCCGGTCAACCCTATATATCAAGATAATTTTATATTTCAGACACGTCATTCTTCTAGATAAATCACATTTTTAGCATGCATACACAATCTGTCGGTAAGAAAATTTCCTGACCGGAAGGCATATACATGGTGTAGCTCATATAACGATTAGTTATTTTAAACTGCACGATATACATTTATATATCAATAATTCATTCGTTTAACTTATATTAACAGGAAAATCTGTCATTTGTGCCAAAACTCCAAGCCATTATTCTATTTGTTCCGGATCTTTACACTGAGACTACATGTACATGTGTTAATTGTATGTTATTGAAGAATATATAGATATAGACAGTTGTTTTAGGCTTCCGGTTATAGTCAATGGCATTATTGTATAATGTACTCATATGTAGGTAGCAACAGAGTAAATGAATAGTCAAAAAAGTTCTCAAAATATCATAATCATAACTTAATGTTTGAAATAACACACACATACAAACACACAAACAACCAAACAATATTTTTGAAAAGCTTATTGGCCATACATATTACTTAAATTTTCATAGTTGCTCTTCTTTTCAATATATTATTTTTATGGTTTGTTATTAAACTATTTAACTGTGTGTTTGTACAAATCAATAAGGAAGAGTAAAAATAATCAAACAGGGGTGTTCTAAATTCAACTTTAAAGCTTGCTTAATAATTTAATTTACAAGAATTTTCATTACTTTCAAATATATATAGGCGCGAAAAATTCATTTAAATGATGAAATTGGTTTTCACAATAAAGTTTTTGAAGGGAAATAACTAATTTAAGGATTAATGTTATATTGGCGAATATTTTACAATCACGCTTTATTTAATTTGTTCTGTTTTAAACTTTGTAATTTGAATGTTTTATATTGAATTTTATGGCACCATACATAAAAGATTATTCAAATTTTCAGAGCATTATTGTTGTAAACAATGATTAGGTTAAATTCAACAGAAACAAATATTATAATAATTAATATTTGTATTTAATATTAAACTCCTATTAGTAATAGAAAAAAGCATAATGAAGTACAACGGATCAAAACACTAAAGTTTTAAAGATTGTCAAAGCTCTTAAGCGTTTTAGTAAACAATAAGGATTTACCTTGGTATTGTACATATTAAATTGACATATAAATGGAATTGGTTGTTTGGAATAATAGTAACAAACAATTTCTGAAGATCTTTTTTAAATTAAACATACGAATAAAAACATAGTTTGAAAGTACACCTTTATCCGATCCATTCCGCATGTATAATTGACATTTATCTCAGATCAAATGATACAGATGGAGCTTGTAAGAAGTGCAAGTAAACAATGTTTGACAAAATGACATATTGATAAATTAATGATCAGCTTATATACTTCTTAGGATTGTGCTAAAATTAAATGTTTTTATCAGAAGCACACACACTCATTTGGAAGCAGACATTTAATGACATTCTAGTTACATTATTTATCAATCTACATTTTTGCCGTCAGTTAAACGTGGTTACGGACATATTCATTACTTTAAAAATATGTTCAGTCGTAATATTGTAGACTTTATTAATTTTGTCTGAAAATTCTTCAACAGAAAATTTTGATTGACTCAAGTTCATGACTTACAAGCTCACATGTAACTTAACCAATCAATGTTTCTAAAAAAATTATAAATTTAACAATATATATATTGTTCAATTTGCCTGACAGTGAAGTGATTGTTTGAATATTATAGTCACTGTGAATATATTTAGACACTATCTGATCGTGATAGTTTATTATGCTGTATTGTTTATTAAAATGAATTTTGTATTCAAAATATTCATTTTCAATATGGTATTTTTGACACATTTATGATTCGATTTAACAATATTAAAAACCTCATCATAACCGCTATAAGTAAGCAATCATATTTCATTTTTTTAAGTCGCTCAAGCAAGTTTCTCCGGTGGGTGAACATGTTTGTTTGTTGTTGTTGTTTTTTGTTGTTGTTGTTGTTGTTTTTTCTATTCATACAATGGCATATATTGACTTCCGAATGATGAAATTCTATAACTGAGAGCGTGTATTTCTGCAAATTGAATTGTTTGTTTGACAGCCGTATTCAGGCTATAGACAAAAGCGAGATACGGCTCATAAAACAATATCCTAAAGGAAATTAAGCTGTGATCTGAATTCAGTTTTCCATGCATAAGCATACTGATTTCGTCAAAAGCTGTATCTTTATGGCTTTTATGTTTTTGTGAGGTAATAAACACTGGATACAGGCAGGGAATAATTAAATTCAAGTTCAAAATCTAACAACAACAAAGCGAATCATTAAGAATTTATTATTAATTTTTTAAATTTTTTGTTATTCTTGTTTTTCTTTTCCTAATAAAACATATGTGTATAAGTCATTATCTGACAAAATATATGTGTAGTTATTGTATTTGCCATTAACTAAAAGTTTCTATTCAAGAAGCCACAACCAGGTCTCATATGTTGAAATAATTCTGGAAAAAACTCATCACCCTTTCTATCTACTCGTTTTAGAAATGCACGTTTGTCGGCCACCCGTCTCCTCGACTATTTATGATCTTTAAGCAGTCTAGGAACCCATCTTGCATTAACCTTAAAAAGTATCTTAATTATCATACTGTGTGACAAGTATCCATTTTTATTATCCTACACAAACAATACTGCATTAATTCACATAAATTAATGGCAAATGTAGTTAAACCAGCCTTTTTCAGTTACATGTAAGAACACATTAAAATGTTACAAAATTAGTTCTCCAAAAATATATATTTGCAAAATAAAAAGAACGGTTCATCAGGATAACGTGTACTTATGTTATATAAAAGTTAATATACCTTTCTCATGTTCAAAGTCGTTGTCAAGTCTTTCTTCGCCCTCACTTAACCGCTTAACCAACTGAAAGCTAGTGGCCGACTAGCTGAAACCCCTTAGTCTTTCTACTTTTGTGATATGTTTGTGCTGGTGTGCCAACCATCTGTTGGCAAAACTTCATCGGATGGCATGACCCGACCATTTAAAAGCGTGACCCGTTATGTTCAAACATAAATTGTTTTGTTAAATAAAAAACAAATTTAAAGGTCTGTCAACAGGAAAAAGTTATAACCTTGAATTTGGATTCATAAACGTGAAAGTTAACTGCTCTGGTTGTAGGTTACCATGGAGTTATGTTCACCGAGGAAAAGAATGTCGCGTAATGTATCAAAATAAATTATGTTTTATGTTGTTGCAAATATGTTCCGAAGTCAAAATATGTAAAGATATATCGATTGTTTCAAAGGAAGACATTGTTTTCTATTTGATATGATTATGTAAATAAACCAACGTGATTGATTTAAACTTTCAGTATAATTAATTACAAGAATTATGATAACGAATTTTGTCTAATATATAATATTATATAAATTAATCTAAAAATAGATAGTATGCGGTAATAAACATAACATGCAGTAAAACAAAGTGTCAATCAGGAGAAATAAAACTGATATTAAAGATAATTCGATAAATGACGACAGATAGCTTGCGTTTTTAAAAGTTATTCTAATTGAGTTTGAAATCAATAAATTTTGTTTTCAAATTAAAAAAAATAAAATGGATTGTTTACACGGGCGTCTTTTTACTGTTATTGATCCATTTCTATTAATAAAACAGGATGCTACTTTTATTATTATGATTTTTCACATTTCATTTAATATCATTATTGTTAATATTGTTCGTGCATTTGTGATGCCTAACATTTAAGCATTTATTTGTAAATTATAACGAAAATAAATTTATAAGTGTACTTTATCAAGTCTATAATCTGACAGAGAATTTGTATACCCAGATAATATATTTAAAGTATGATATTATGACAAATTATATTATTATACAAATAAAATCCTTCACCGCACTGTAATAGACCAACAGTCGCATTTATTTTCTTAATGTTTGTCTTTAAATCGCTCAAACAAACCTCTAGGACGAACTTTTTTTCATAAACTGGCATTCATTGACTTCGGAATGGTTATATTATATTACGGAGAGCGTGGATATCTGCAAATTAAATTGTTTGTTTGACAGCCGTGTTCAGTTTACAGACCAAAGCAAGACACGGCTCATAAAACAATATCCTGTAGGAAATTAAGCTGGTTTGTTCTGAATTCAATGTCCCATGCCTCAACGTACTGATTTCATTCAAGGCTTTATTTCAATGGCTTTCATGTTTTAGTAATGTTATAAAAACATTGTATGCACACAGCAAATAACTGAATTTTAGTTTGAAATCGGACAACAACAAAGCAAACAACCAAAGTTGGTGGTTTTTTTTTTTTTTATTTTGTTGTTTTTTTCATAATTAGGCCAGTTTTCAATTGTTAAAATAAATTTGTTTTTAATGTTTTAACAAATACAATACACCTTTTAAAAATAAAACAGACAATTGCTATTCAAATGTATGAATCAGAACAACATGTTGCACTGTACTTTTGTTTCCATTCTCTTTTCGGAGAATGCATTTATTAATTAGAGTTCAAATTTAATAAAAAATTCTGATTGAAATGTAGTTTAAATAATGAAAACACTTGTTTTGTAAATATACTAAACTAAAACTAGATTCAGTTTGAAACGACGTTGTCAGCAAGATCAAAAGAAATCGCACTTAATCAAACGTCGGATTAAACGTTTGAATACGAACAAGAATAATGAATTGTAATATATTAGGAATAACTAAAATCGATCATTTTCTCACGGGTGCGTGGGGTAGAAATATCAAGCTATAACTAAAGGACTTAGTAAACAACAAGCGAGATTTTATGCACGCGTAAAATGGCTGCGAAGGAATGGTCAACTTTGCACTGCATACTTTTAGAATAACAAAACAAAAGCTACGTAGACGAATGTCTGTTTAGATAAGCGTAGTTGTTGAAATTATAGGGGAAGCATTACGACCCGTTTTGTTTAAAGGTATCATCATATTAGCTTGAAAAATATGCTTATTTTAAAACAAGAAATCTATAAGCTTATAAAGACAACCATGAATCCATTCTTAATCCAACCAGTTCAAAGCAATAAGTGTGATGTGTGTGTGAACGTATAGATCAAGGACACAACAGCTTGTCCCTGACAGGATTTGAACCCACGCGGCTAGCAATCATTAGATTACTTGTCCGACGCGTTATCCACTATGCCAATCAATAATTTCGATATGAATTGTTGTTATCCTAAGGTTTGGAAATTTTATTTGACTTTTGTGGAAGACCATTTATTTGAAACCATCAAGCAAATATATTAAATATGCTTTCACTCCATTTATATAGAAAATATAATTGTCTTTTTATTACGGGTGTTCGTGAATAGCAGTAAATTATATATTCAAATGCCCTCCATAACCATATTCTGACAGAATATTTCAGCGACCACGTTAACATGAAGGCAGAAATGATGACTGATAGACGATGTACCTGAAATATATGTATATAAATTCCCTTTTTAAAGGGGTTTGGGGGTTTTAAATTTACGGTTATTTTTGGGATAAAAGATCAAAAACACAAAAAATCATATAGTCGTTAGTTAGTTTTTGTAAGACAAAAAACTTTTTTTAATTGAACTTTTATGCAAACTTTATGCAAATTCCTTCTTTATCATTTGGGGCTAGGCTTCTTAAGTCTTTTGTGTCTAAGGGTTTTTATGTCTTTTTAATACCATGTGGATCGTTAAAGATAACTCGTTAAATTGGTTGTTGAAGTTGCTGAAAACATTTGTTGAAACATATTTATTATTACTGCGGAATATAAATCGGGTTATAATAAATAAGGCTGATATAGACGGCGCCACATTCTCGATTTTAGCGCTTCTTATTTTTATTTTTTTTTTTTTTTTTTTTTTTTTTTTTTTGTTTTTTTTTTTATTTTTTTTTTTTTTTTTTTTTCAATAATAAATAAATATCAAACCCAATTACTGTTATTGGCCCTCATAACAAATGCTCAAGTATTCACATCACGAACTGATTGTAATCAGTACTGCATTGGAATCGCCCACATTATTTTCTACATAAATATTGGTTATGTGACAACCTACTCGTGTTTCTGCACCATATTGTCATATCTTCATTACGAGAGAAATTTACAAAGATTTGACGAGAGTCCATGATAAGTAAAAGGAAAAGATTTTCTGGTATACAAAATTAGATGGCACCGTTGATTACCTCTAGCTTCAAATATTATTTTAAAGTTTTTGTCCGGTATAATTATGCAATCAAATCTAACCTGATTGTACAAAGTCTAAATGTACCAAAATATCAAGACTATTTTTTAAATTATAACAATAACGATTTAAATTTCTTTGAAGTTACAAATGAATACTGATTACAGAAGTACAAAATTTATAACATTTTTTTGCATATTTAAGTCAGGTAATACTAAAACATATGTCGAAAGAGCTAGAGCAAATTGTTCAAATATGTTTTGACAATACCTAGGCAATAAACATAATTTATCAAAAAAAATACTTTTAAATGGATTTTGCCTCATGTTTAATTACATAAACTTTCAAATATATTATTCATTCTGGTTTATATATGAAATGAAGAAGTGTCTTACATTTTACTTTCTTAATGCGATAGAGATTTTATCCGCTTTTGATTGAATAGTTCTAGAATGTAAATATCTAGTCCAGCAAATGGTTTCATTGTGCGCAAAATGACTTGCTCTAAGGCTGGCATCATTAGACTTTATAATTATTAAGAGCCCTATAAGATTTATTGCTTCATAAAAAATAATCATCGCATCATTACGCAAGTACATTGCATTAATCTTGGCATTAATCAGAATACCGCGTGTAATAAGATCGCCTTGTATTTACTATAGTATTAGTAATACAGAAATATTAACACGATACAATCTACTAATAAACAGAAGATTATGACTTGAGCTGCTAGCTGAATATTAAGTATATCAGGGTTTTAAGCAAGTATTTTGAACAGGCTGAAGTTTCCAAATATCACGCATAATGGAAGCACGTTATACATTACCTACCGGTAATCTATTTACACCATATTGTTAACACTTGGTCTCAACCCGGTACGGAATTAGACCCAGCCCATTGTAGTCTAGAAAGTAGTTCTTTAAAATTATGAAATGGCCCAATTTAAGTCATCTCTAGTTAGATTGTTCATAATTAAAGTGTATTTATTGCATGTGTGCAGTTTTTGTGTGTTATATGATGACTTTAAAAGTTGTTTTTTGTGTATTCTCCAGGAACTCATTTGTTGGTGGAAGGATTAAAGATGTACTCCCCACCAGCTGTCAGGAGTTTTTAAAGTGGTGAATTTAAACAGTGTTACAACAGAATGAAGATTTCTGAAAAAAGTAGATGGTAACCCTTTTTATTTTGGCATCATTTGACTTAGATAGTGTTAATGTTAAGTGAAGACAGTATATAATTCATCAAGAACATTGGAATCCCGAATTAAACCTCAAATTTTACTGATTTACTATAGAACTAATAGTACGAAAATTCACCGGGCCGAGTCCAAGATAAAAATGTCAAAAATGGGAACTGGTTGATGGATATGGCCATGAACTTTGCAGTCAGTGTTCGTGTTCATGAATAGAAGTCAGGAAAATAAAGGATTACTGACAGGTTTGAAAATTTTAAATTTTATTTCAAATTTTAAAAATTGACATTTTAAATTGGGACATATGTTGTTGTTGTTACTCCCCTTCAAATGTAGATGTTTTGCTACTGTTCAGTAAGCAGGGAGAAGGACAGAGCTTTTGCATGAAAGATTAACCACATTTTATTGAATTAAACTGTAAAAATAAATTTAGAATTAAAAAATGAAATTAAAATTTTGTAAAAAGCATTTATAAATTGATAAATTTTATTTTTGCACCCTGTGTTAAGCAATGCTATAAATCTAGCTTATTTTATAAGATTTATATAGAAAATGATAATTTTTAGAGACAATGCATCTTAAATTAATGATAAATTATATGCCATTGAAGGAATTTGGGGAGTGGTGTGGTTTCAGATTGTTACATTGGTAAAGAAAAGTGATGGCAAGCTCATTCCCCAGCTCTCCCTCACAGCGGCGCCCCAAGAGCTTCAACCGGCCATGGGATTTGAACAAGCACATAGTAGCCTATTGCTCATATGGAACACATTATATGTTTTGATGTTCAGCAAAGGATTGATGCGTAGTATCAAGTATGTAAATATTCATATTGTTCTGTAATTTTTAAATTGGAAAGAAGAATACAATTGACAGGACAAATGTGATTTATATTTTGTGGAATATAGGCATTTCAGTGTAGTGAAACTTGATGTTTGCTGTGTTGCAGATGTATTTGCTAGTAATATATCACATAAGAAGATTTTCTAGTCATTAAACAGTGTATTTATGGTAATTTGGCTGCTATTTAAGAATAACAGTTGATTAGTTGTTGTTGTTGTTGTTGTTGTAGCTGCTAAAGCAGTTAAATTAGGTTAGGTTTATAATGTTAAACTGCTATTTTTCATGCAGGCATGCTTTTTTCAGAAACAATATTTATATAGCTTCTGTGTGATAGGCATAATCGATAGCATTTATTAATTAAGACATTATTTTCTTTCTTTTCAGATATATGAATTAACAGCATAAATGCCTTATAATTTTTCTTATATGATGTACTAGTGTTGCATATTTTTTTCCAGACATGCAGTTCCAAAGCTGGGTTTGAAGTATATGACCTTAACCTTATCCTGGTAAAAATCTATAGAAGGACTCCTTCAGCGGGGGTTTTGGCAGCAGTTTTTGTCCGGGAAACCATTGGGGTTTAACTTATGTCTATTTTTGTTCAGTATTGGCGGTGCGCCCCCTTTGCTGGGAAAATTTTGGTATTTTATTTTGATGTTTTTTCAGGGAAATTTCTAAAAATTTGACTATTTTAAAGACTTCTAAAATGTTTAAAAATTTGGGGGGACATTATGTGTCATTTTTTTTTTAAAACCCTTTATTTGTGTGAGATTTTGGGCTAATTTTAAACTTTTGTCAGAAGACTGGGCCCATGGGGGTTTGGGGTAACCTCTTTTTGGCCTCAACCTTTAAAAGAAAAAAATTAAAATTTGCCCTTCCTTGTTTGTCTTTTTGATATCTTAAGGGAAAAACAATTTTTAGGGGGTTTTGTATTTTTGGGTTTTTCTTTTACTTTTTAATTTACCAAAAAAAAAAGGGTTTAAAAAAATTTTTTTAAGGGGAAAATAATAAAAAATTGCATTTTAAAGTTTTTTTATTACAATTAATTTGGAAGGGAAAAAAATTTTTTTTGGAAAAAAAGGCACTTTTAAAATTGTGATTCTGTGTTTTTTAAACCCAAAAATTTTTTGCCCCTCTTTTAAAAGAAATTGATTTTCTTTAAAATTTTTTTAAGCAAAAAGGTCTTTTTCCCTTTCATAAAATTTAATTTTGTATGACATTACCCGGGAAAACTTTAAACCCCCTTTTTTCAAAAAAAATCCATTTACAGAAAAAAAGATATGCAGAATTTGTAATAAAAATTTTTGCGTAAAATTCAAATTGGCCGAGCTGTTTTTCCCGATGAAGGTTCAAAATTTTAAAAAATTGAAAAACCAATTAAGGGAAATTTTGGGTTAGAGACAGTCAACCTAAAATAAACGTATTTGAAATAACAAAAAATTTATTTAGGAAATGAAAATAATTTTTGGTTTTAACTTAAATTTGGTTTTCATTAGGTCTAAAACCCGGGTTTAGGGTTTTTAAAGACCCAACCCCATTGTATTCTAAAAAGTAGTTTTTTAAAATTATGAAAGGGCCCCAAATTTTAAAGCCCAATTTGGGACTTGTTCATAATTAAAGTGTATTTTTTGGGAAAATGTTGCAGTTTTTTTTTGTGTTAATTGATGATTTAAAAAATTTTGTTTTTTGTGTATTCTCCGGGAACTCTTTTGTTGGTAAAAGGTTTAAAATTACAACCACCACCCTTCAGGAGTTTTTAAAGGGGTGTTTTTAAAAAAGTGTTACAACAAAGAAGATTTCTGAAAAAAGAGATGGCAACCTAAAATTTGGGAAAAAAAATTTTACTTAGATAGTTTTAATTTTAAAGTTAAAAACATATAAATTTCTCAAAACAACCCCAAAAAACCCAAATTTGACTGTTTTACAAAGAAATATAAAAAATTCCCCGGGGCCGAGCCCACTTCCTTCCGGGAAAATGGGAACTTTTTGGTTTTATGAATGCAAAAATAATTTTTACCCCCTGCATAATAATTTAAATTATTAAATGCTTAAACCTCGCTTAAAATGACAAAAAAGATTAGCGGGGTAGTCATCAAAACGAAAACCCTTTTCGTTTAAAAAATTTTTTCCTTTAGAGTGAGAAAAATTCATCACTGCTAAAAAGTAAAAACGTTAACAATTTTTCAATCTTTAACCTGCCATTTTTTTAAACTTTTAGACTTTTTACCTTTTAATTTGACCCAATTTTAGGCCCGTTTTTTTTTTGCGGCCCAAAACTTTAAAGTTTAAATTTTCTTTTTTTATTTTTTCAAGAAAATTTTCATACGAACTTTTTTTCCCAAAAGTAACAGGAAAATTGAAAGCTAAAATTTTACAGTTTTATAATTTTCTTTAACAATGTTGACGGTTAAATTTTTTACTAAAGGTACACATTTGAAAAAACTGTTTGACAGAACTTTTGAACTTTAAGGGTTAAACGAATAATTTCCAAACAAGGAAAGTTCGTAACACATTTTTACCCTAAATTTTTTCGAAGTTAAATTTTCCCATGGGGCCTGGGATTATTTTTACTAAACAAAATTTTTGTACTTTTACAAAAACAATTTTTTAAAAGAAAATCTTCACGGGGCATTTTTTAAAAAAAAAAAATAAAAGGCCGCCATTTTTTTCTGATCATTTTTTTTTCGAAGAAGGATCGCCGAAGAAAATATTACCTCAAAAATTAGTTCTTGCCCCCCAAGTTTTTTTCCCCGAAAAAATTTTTTTGTTGAAAAGTCAACCCGGAAAAAAACCGTTTCAAAGGGGGAAAAATTTGGGGAAAAAATTTTTGTCAAACAAAACAGACAATTTAAAGCATCCAAAAAAAGGAAAAAAAACAATTTTTCCAGGAAACGTTAAGAAATTGGTGAACAGATACATAGGATACATCGTTTTTTTCTAAAGCCTTTTTTTAAAAACCATGGAAAAAGGGGCAAAGGACAATTTTACAGATATAAACCCTTTTAAAGGTTTGTGTTTTTTTACTTTAAAAAAACCTGCTTAGATTTAGATTTTTAGATGTATCATTTTCAAAAATAAAAGAAAAAAAAGAACTTCCAGAGGCCAAAGAACAAAAATAAAAGGGAAGGACATTTTAAAATTTTTATTGTTACCTTGTTTTTTTTGTAACAGTTTGATTTGTTGACAATTTCCCGATCAAACAAAAAGTAGTTCGGGGGAATAAAAAAAAAAAAACACGGGTTTTTTGTGTGTAACAGAAAAAAATCACCCCCCTAAAAATACGCCCCCTTTGCACGCCTCGGAAAATTTTTTTCCCGGAGATTTTTTTACTTTCCCCAAAAAACCCAGGTTTTTATAAATTTCAATAATAACGATACATTATGACATCAAAACATTTTCTTTTCCACAAACGCCAGGAAAAAATACACTAGATTTCCAAATAAGCCAAAACAGTAAAGAAGGCCCCATTTTAAATTTAAAACATCAAATAACAAAGTCAGCGCAAGCGCCCAAGTAAAAAAATTTTTTTCCTCGGCTTATTAAATTTCCAAATTTGTTTTTGTTTTTTACAACGACCTTAGAAACCTTTAGGTAATTGCATTTTTTTGAAAAAATGTTAAAACAGAAAGAATAAAATGCAAAGATTTTGCGGGAAATAAACGAAACATCAAAATAACTAACCACAATTGCCTGAATTAAACAAAACCTTTTGGAGCACTTTAGTTTTTAGCAAATTTTGCCCAAAAAAATGCATGAATGAAGAAAAAAAACAAAAAGGGAAATTTTCAATAATTTTATCCCCCCGAAAAAAAAAATGAAAAAGATACAAAAAGGTTTTTTGATCGTCTACAATTTGGGACAAAACCATGCTGCCCACTTTTTTTACTAAAAATTATTTTTTTTATTAAAAAAACAATAAAAAGAAAAAACTTCAAACCGTTTAAAAACTAAAAAAAAAAAATCCCTAAAGAAACCCAACACAAAAAAAATAAAATAGCAGGCCTTTTCATTGAGCCAAAAAGGAGGGTACGCTGAAAACTAAATAATTTCACCCCCCCCCCCCACCCAGGGGAAGGGGGAACGCACAAAATCAGATTTTTTTTTTCTTTTCTTAATTTTTTTTTAATATAAAAAAAATTTTTTCCTTAAGGGGTCCTGGGGGATCTAGCAAACAATTTAAATTTTATTTAGGGGCAGGACCAAAAAATTTTAAAAAGTTAATTTTTTTGGAAAATTATAAATAGGCGAATCAGTCATATAAATATCTATATTTAAAAAAGAGTAAACAAAACAAAAATGAAAAAACGTTATAAAATAACGTATAAAATTTTTAAAACGATTTTTCGATTTAAAAAGCAGTTCCTTTTTTTTTTTCCTTAAAATTCCAAGAAAAGCATGGGGAAGAAAAATTTTTTTGGTGCATGGTGAATAGTAAAAAAACCCTTGAAAAAGAAAAAAGGGGAAATCAAAATTTAAAAAAAGCGACCGGGATTTTCCCAGTTTTTGGACTTACGCAATGCAAAAAACGCCACCCCTAAAACCCGGGTTAAGCCAATTAACATTTTTTAAAAGAAATTTATAAATTTTTAATTTAAAAAAACCCCCCTTAAACTTTTTATACTTGGATCGAACCTTAATTGACACGTTATCTATTTTCCCCCTAAAAAACCGATTAACAATAATAAAAAAAATTCCAAAAAAAACAATGGGGAAAAAACAAAATGAATTTTAAGGGGGACCAGAGCTAAACATTTTTAAACTCATAACAGATAAACCCCAAAAAAAAGAGTTTAAAAAAAACACAAAACAATTCAACATATTCAGTAGGAAAATTTAAACCCAAAAGAAAGACCAAACAAAACATAAAACCACAAAAAAACAAAAGGGGGGCGAAACCCCTTTTTAAGGGAAAAAAAAACATCAATTTTCTGAAATGTACGGGGGATTTTTTCGCCCCATTCGGGAAAACAACGTGATGTGGGAAAAAACTTTAAGAATACTTCTACAATATGGGGAGTCACATTTTTCTTCGACACGAAAAATAATTTTTCTAATTTTTTCAGAAATTACGAAAAAATGACAGGTTTTTAAAACATTTTTTTAATTGTAAACAAAATACATTTTACTTTTACAAACAACAATTATTTGTTTTTGCGAAAAATTATTCACGCAGAAAATTTTTTTATAAAAAAGGTCCCAATAATTTTTTTTTTACTGAAATAATCTTTTCTTATTTTTTTTTATTTTTTCAATATCAACCTTTAATTTAAAAGAAATAAATACCTTCTTTTTTTCGGACTAAAAAAAAAAAAATAAAAAAAACGTTATTTTTTTCCAGAAAGAAAAACACCCAATTCTGTTTTTGATTCCTTCATAACAATTTTTACACATTTTATACACGAACCGTTTTTTTCAAAAGCAATGCCAGTTACATTCATTTTGGGAACGCCGATATTCCCACATAAATATGATAATACTGCATTTTTTCAAAGGAAAATGCCATTCCTTTTTTCCAAAAAACAATTTTGGGGAAATTAAAAGCTAAAAAAACGTTTTTTTCCCTTTTTAATTTTAAAATTTAGGGGGGTAAAAAAACCCCTTTTATTACAGTGGATAAAAATTTATACTAAAATTTAAAATAAAGGGAATATACGTTTATTAAAAGGGGAGGTTTTTTTTTTTTAAAAAGGGAAAGGGCAAAGATTTGCAAAAGTCCATATAAAAAATTTTTTTTATTTTTTTAACTTTTATAAACCTTTCTAACATAATATATTCTTAATTTTTTTCAACGCTAAACTAAAAAATTTGTCCTATCAAACACAAACATGCCCATTTTTTTACAAAACATTTTTTATTTTGAAAAAATAAAGATTCTTTTTTCCATTTTTTTTCGATCAGGGGAACATAATTTTCCATTTTTTCTCAATTTTACACAACCAACTCCACCACATAGCGAAAGAATTTTTCTAGAATAGTAACAAAACCTTTTTACTTTCTTAATTTTTCCTTTTTCTTTTTACGAACGTCAAAAATTAAACTAATTTTTTAAAACAGACGGGGTGACGAAAACAGCCACAAAATCATGCTTTGCAAAATTTTTTTTTAATTTTCTGCCTGGGAGGATTAAGATTTTTTTAAACGGACACTTGAGGGACGAAAAAACAAGCAAAATTTTTAAAAAACCAGGGTTTCCACCACACCCCAATAATTTTCCGGGCTTTTTGGCTTTTTCAGCAAATGTAATGACGGAGGGTAAACATAAAAAACAAATAACGTAAAAATTTTTTCAATTCTTTTTTTCCACAAAAATACCTTTTTAAAACAAAATTTTTTTTTATTTTTAAAATTTCAATGAACACAGAAAATTAATTTTTTTAAAAACATTTTTTTAAAAATGTTTTTAAGATGCGTTACGGGTTTTTAAATTTTGCCCTTTTTCTGAAAGTTTCAGCAAAGATAAAGAAAATCAAGATGCCCTTTTTATTTCACGAAAATAAAAGACCAAATCTAACTCTACAATTTGACTACCGGAATGTCAAAATCTTCCTTTTATTTTTTTAAAAATCTGGGTTTTTCCACGAGGTTCCAACAACCTTTTCGTTTAAAGGAAATATTTTTTTAGCTTTTATTCAACTGTTTTACTTTATTAATATTTCTTTTTTCAGGTAGTGAAAACTGCATTAAGTCAGGAAAAATATTTTTTTAATAATTTTTTTTTTCATTAGATATCGAAGAAAAAGTGTCAAAAAAAATCAATTTTTCAGCTGCATTCCGGTTTAAAACTTTTACCGTATTTTTTCTGGCGAAACAACAATAACAATTTTGACCCTTTTTTCCCTCTATACCGTCAATAGTAAATCATTAGAAACAAAGATGAGGCATAGCTATGAATATTTCCCCGACGGATATTTTTAAACAAAAATAACTTACGTAGTAGCACGTTTTTCATTTAAAACACCTCCCCGAGATAAACCAATCAACTGCACATATTTACACTGAAACATCCCATATTTAATATCTATAAACCCCAAATAATTTATCGAATATACCAAAATTTTTGGGCCCCAAAAAACTTTTAAATGGGTTAACGTACCTATGAATTTTTTTAATTATTTTCTAAAATTAAT
>NW_026855748.1:0-29513 GCF_026571515.1 Ruditapes philippinarum | reverse complement strand
CCGATATGAAATATGGTGGGACAAAAAATGCAAACATGGAAGGCATGTTTCCGCGCAAATTCGTCCACGCGAAAATATGTGACAATTCACTATGACTGTATCTATCTATACTGCATTACACAATTTCAAGTACTTTTGGAAGCAAAAAATATTAAGTGATTGTAAAACAAAATATAGATATCCATCACATTATGTGAACTTACTTTTTGTCCACCAATTTACGTTTCCTTCCCATTTCGGCGAGAAATGTGCTTTTTACTGCGCATGCGCACCAAAAAAATACACGATGATTACCGGAAAGACGCGAAATTACCGAAATCGGCGAAATTATCTAAGGGAGGCTAATGCTACATACCACGCTATGGACTGATATTGGACGTCCATAGCATGGAAATTTACATACCAATTTTTGAGTGGCTAGAAGAATAAAATGTTGATATCAAGCCACTTAAAGTTAGAAAATGATGTCTATAGAAATCTTTTATGGGGTTAGCCACTTAAAAGATTTTAGCCACATTAATGTCATACAAGCTTAATTATAGCCACATAAGTATCAGAGCGTGAAGACGGACGGACGGACAGACGGACGCCAGGGGGTATAACATAATATGTCCGAAATTCTTTCGGGCATATAAAAATTTAACATCAGCTTCTTTTTACGATTTATGATTAAATAAGTTTATCATGGTAATTAATGCCTTATTTTTTGCATGTTACATAGGATTCAGAGACTGTAGCAGCTTTCTTTCCAAATAGGGTTTACAGTTTTTGCAAGCTTGCAATTAAGCTTGCGCAAGCTTAAATATTAACTAGTTTGCAGTCAGATTTTTTTAAAATAACTGATCACAACCTTGCTGCAAGGTAATCCAATTACTAGCCAATAGCAAGCTTGCAAAATAAGCTTGCAGCAAGCTTGCAATGTTAGCTTCTGATTTTGGTTTGGGTTATTACAAATACCTATAAGCAGGAAACAATCCTATCAACAACAAACAACTCAAAAGTTGAGGTATTGATATATTTTTAAACAGAGTTTATAACAACACATAAAGACTGGCAAATCTCATTTTTCCTGTTTTGTGCTGTAAGAGTTGCAAAATTCTCTAGATGGTTTTAATTTAAATCTGACATTGAATTTAATAGTTTATAATTATTTGCTAACTGTATGTGTTCATTTGTTGGTCACTGTTTTTTAACATTAGTAAATACTAACTAATTATTACAAGTGTACTAGGATATAAGCATAATGTGTCACAATTGCCTTAAACACAGCTAAACAAAACAATTTTGAACATAACAATTTCATTTCTCAACACTTTGGTGTATGCAAACTTTCTTGAGATACTCACATCCAAAAAATGCATCATTTACTTGAATTTTTCAGTTTTGCATAATTTACTAAAAAAGTTGCCATTATAGACCAATCAAATTTCATTCTTTACATATTTTACATTATAAGAAACATTAATTAATGCCAAACTTTCATTGAATATTCAATTCCATTTACAGAAATCTGAAGCTCCTCTAGTGGAAGAACTGATTAAAGTAGTGGGAGTGTATGTAGAGGACAGTAAAGCTGAACTGCTGTTGGATGATGACTCAATGTTGAGTCTCCCAGCCGAATTATTATGTGAACAATTCCCAGATCAAGCATTGGAAAGCATCACAGATGAAGGAACTGTGGAACTTCAAGTTTCCAAGAAAGGAAGTGACATTATTGAAGTAGTGAGGGCTTAAATATTAGTTCAACTCAGGTGCACACTTGAGATGACATAATCTCAATTTCCCTCAACTGAACTATTGATAGGGTATCATTTAGCCCAACCTGTGTGCTGTTTTAGGCCATTCAGATGTTTACTTTGCAACTAAAGTGTACTTAGAAAAAATTTCTAAGCTAGTTAAAGAAAACAAACAAATATACTTATTTGTATTGTTTTCATCATTTTATCACAACTGTTCAATTAATTGCTCATCCAATCATTCAGTGGTGTAAATACTGTAAATCTTATATTTTCTATTATAATTGTTATTTGTTCTAGTTTATTTATATAGTGGTTTTGCATTGTTTCATTTTCTATATTCTTTACTTCCATTATTTTAACTGCTCATGTTCATAGTTCACTGCTCATTGATTAATGTTATTATGCTTGTAAAATGCCAGATTTATAAAGAAAACACAACATTTAAGAAAAGATTCTCAGTTACTTGTATCTTATATTACTTTCAAATCTGTAAGATTCTCAGTTACTTGTATCTTATATTACTTTTAAATCTGTAAGATTCTCAGTTACTTGTATCTTATATTACTTTTAAATCTGTAAGTACATCAACTATTGCTAGATGGTTAAAAACTGTTCTCACTTTATCTGGAATAGATACTAGGATTTTCAAAGCGCACTTTAAACGCTTCTACTTAAGGGACATTCAATCTACGGCATGTAATGACAATTCTGAATTTGGACAGTCTGTTTTGAAAGTGTAAAGTTAAACATTATTTTGTTTGATCACATTGAACTGATATAGATCTACATGAAAACTCAGATACTGTGATTCTTAAGACAAGGAATATTGAATAGTTATCGTAAATGTGTTTATTCATTGTATCATGTATGTACATGTATTTTGCATTATTGTCTGTATGCTAATTTTGAGTGTACTGGGACAAGAAGCATTTGTATGCGTTAGCCTTTTTTCTTATCTAAAGTTTTCACAGATACAAATATGCAATTTTGAAAATACATGTAGATTGTTTACAAAGTTATTTGAGGTTTAATGAAATATAATGTGTATACAATATATTAAATAGTGAAAATGAAATGGGAGTTCATTGTTTGGAAAAACATACAGATGCGAGTGTTATCTCAAGAAAACATGATTAACGAAAAACATAAGGAAAGAGATGTTAACCAACCAAATATTTACATATTAAGGAGATTCAGAAGGAGCAGTAAAGCTTCAAAGGCTAAATCATCATATAAGAAACTGGGCAACACAAGGGTTTATGACAATTCCCATTGTTGCTTTTATTGCAGTGAAATTGGGATGCATATGTCAATCTTCAGGTGAGCTTTAATGTGCATCCCAACTTCGGGACTAAAAATACAAACTTACAATCGTTTTTAATTACGCTGACACAGATGAGCAATTATGCAAATTTCTTGATATTTTGTGGTTTGTGTTCATATCTTGCGCCTGACAAGTAGCTTTTGTTAATCCGTGATTTGTGTCATCTTTAAAAATAAATGACAGCAGATTGTCTGGCCATTTAACCTCACTGACTGCTCAAGTTGACCAAGTTTAAGATTCAGGAAGCATTTTAAGTGACCGTTGACTGCGGACAGCAGGTGACCCTTGAACAGATGTATAAAATAGAGTGTTTTTTTTCGTGAGCGTCACTAAATGGCCGTTAAGGTCAGGTGACCGCCGAAAAGAGATGACCTTTACTACAGTTTCAACTGTACTACAAAAGTCAGCACATGCATCTCATTCCTCATCTTTTGATTGAGTTGCGAAAGGAGGATGAGGAGGCAAGTAGTAAATGCTTTTCTGGTTATCTCAGCACACAGAACTTTGATAAAAGTGTTCTTGCATCAATGAAGTGTTGCGTTTCTTATATGGACAACATAGAAGACTTACAATCACAAACTAATGCAATCAAACTGAAATACAATATAAGAAGGGCAGTTAATGCGAAATGGGCATTTATGGTGAAACAAGACCCCCACAGTCTAGAAGCTAGAGAAATGCAGACATTCCTCCATTTAATATCACTTGAATGGGGTGAACGTTTGACAAAAGTGGCAAGGGCAGACTGCTTGCATTGAGTTTGAAATCCCACCTGATGAAAGTAATTTCTTTTCTTAAAACGTTTAGAAGATTAAGAAAAAAATGACAGCAATGGAAGTATGAATGCAGATTGTTGCAAATGTAGATTGTTTGCTTACAAGTTTTCCTAAATGTGGCTTAGAATTAAGGATTGCATTCGACTAAATCTTATACTGGATCATTGTCAAAAGGTCTTTAATGAAAGAGAAAAAAGAAGTCAAGGTATGAATGTGTTAGGAGTCACAGCTGAAACCATCAGAATCTTCAAGCTCCTTATTGTTGGACATGGATTAGTTTTTGGCAATTTTATCTGTTGCTGGATTAGTATGTTTACTGTAAAGCTCTATTTTCTTTTCCAGTGAAGTTAAAGAGTAAACTAGAACTCCGCGAGTCGGATGTGTCGCCTTGTGAACAATGTAGTTTAGAAGAAATGGCCACGACATGAAATTTGAAAATCAACAAAGGGTAATAACTCAAAAAACAAGAGCCATGTCAACATGGCCATCCCCCGCCGAATGTGTTTGCTCATTGGAAGAATGTATATGTAGTAGAACAGAATAATTTCATTTTAAGAGGTCTTAAAAATGAAAACTGATGGCTATAGTGATTACAGATTTGAAACCTATGTGAATACTGATGGCTGAAAATAACAAAGGGCAATAACTGAAAAATAATGCAGGGTAGGTTATCATTCTTGTGTGCTGCATCCCTCCTCAGTAAAATCTATCCACCTATGAAGTTTCAAGTTGATACCTCAAATACTTTTTGAGAAAAAAATTGAATTGAAATACAAAGTATAAAAAATATAAAAAGGGCAATAACTCAAAAATTATAAAAGGTAGAGTTATCATTCTTGTGCAGTGCACACCTCCTGAGTGAGATCTATGCACCTATGAAGTTTCATTTTGATATCTCAAAGGCTTTTTGAGTTATGCTCTGGACAAAAATTAATTTTGAAAAATAACAAAGGGCAATAACTCAAAAATAATGCAGGGTAGAGTTATCATTCTTAAGCACTGCACTCCTCCTCAATGAGATCCATCCACCTTTGAAGTTTCAAGTTGATACCTGAAATACTTTTTGAGATAAGCTCTGGACAAAATAGCATGAAAAAAAACAAAGGGCAATATTGTATAGGGAAGAGTTATCATTCTTGCGCACAACATTCCTTCTCAATAAGATCTATCCACCTATGAAATTTCATGTTGATATCTCAAACACTTTTTGAGTTATGCTCCACTCAGGTGAAAAATTAGCTATGAAAAATAACAAAGGGCAATAACTCAAAAATTATGAAAGGTAGAGTTATCATTCATGTGCACTGCACACCTCCTGAGTGAGATCTATGCACCTATGAAGTTTCATGTTAATATCTCATAGGCTTTTGGAGTTATGCTCTGGACAAAAATCAATTTTGAAAAATAACAAAGGGCAATAACTCAAAAATCATGCAAGGTAGAGTTATCATTCTTGTGCACTGCACTCCTCCTCAATGAGATCTATCCACCTATGAAGTTTCAAGTTGATAACTCAAATACTTTTAGAGATATGCTCCGGACAAAAATGTCGGACGGAAGGTCGGAGACTATTTCTATATCCTCCGCCGAAAATTTTCGGCGGGGGATAATAAGAAATGCAGAGCAGCAGTTTCTGTGCACTGCACTTCTTATCAATAAGATCTATCATCCTATTAAGTTTCAAGTCTAAAGCTTTTATAATTATTGAGAAATGGACTGGACAAAAATAAAGTATGAAAATAAACAAAGGGCAATTTCTAAAAAAATAAGAAATGCAGAGTACTAGTTCTTGTGCACTGCACTTCTTCTTAATGAGATCTATCATCCTATGAAGTTTCATGTCCATAGCTTTTATACTTTAGGAGAAATGGCCCGGCCAAAATTAAGTATGAAAATTAACAAAGGGCAATAACTCAAAAAATAAAAAATGCAGAGTACCAATTCTTGTGCACTGCACTTCTTCTTAATGAGATCTATCATCCTTTGAAGTTTCAAGTCAATAGCTTTTATACTTGTGGAGAAATTGTCCTACAAAAATAAAGTATGAAAATTAACAAAGGGCAATAACTCAAAAAATAAGAAATGCAGAGTACCACTTCTTGTGCACTGCACTTCTTTTTAATGAGATCTATCATCCCATGAAGTTTCATGTCCATAGCTTTTATACTTTAAGAGAAATGGCCCGGACAAAAATGAAGTATGAAAATTAACAAAGGGCAATAACTCAAAAAATAGGAAGTGCAGAGTACCGGTTCTTATGCACTGCACTTCGGGTCATTATAAGAAGCATTCATACCAAGTTTGAAGTCAATCCGACTTATAATGACTCACTTATGCTCCGGACAAGCTTAAGGGGACGCCAACGCCGACATTGACGCCGCAGACAAAAGTAACCCCTATATGTCACCTTTTTCAAGGCGACACAAAAAGAGACCTTAAAGGCCTTTACGTCTGATATGGAATGGTGTCTTAATGAAATCAGTCAGTCAAATCCAAAGATCATATGTGATGAAGTAAAACCGCAAGACGAACATTCACATTCATGTGATGCCCCTTGTGAAAATACACACTTTGAATAGTCAGAAAATGAGGAAGAAAAAAGTCCAAAGATCGAAGGTGATGAAGTTAAAACCCACAAGACAAACCTTCACGTTCATTTGATGCCACTTGTGAAAAAACTCACTTTGAATCAGCAGAAAATGAGGAAGAAAAAAGTCCAAAGATCTTAGGTGATGAAGTAAAACCACCAGAGAAACCTTTACATTCATTTGATGCCACTTGTGAAAATACACACTTTGAATCTTTAGAAAATGAGGAAGAAAAAAATCCAAAGATCATAGGTGACCAAGTAAACCCACCAGAGAAACCGTCACATTCATTTGATGCCACTTGTGAAGAAAATCACTTTGAATCTTCAGAAAATGAGGAAGAAAAAAGTCCAAAGATCATATCATTGAAGTAAACCCACCAGAGAAGCCTTCACATTCATTTAATGCCACTTGTGAAAATACACACTTTGAATCTTCAGAAAATGAGGAAGAAAAAAGTCCAAAGATCATAGGTAATGAAGTAAAACCACCAGAGAAACAATAAATTTCACGTTCATTTCATGCCACTTATGAAGAAACACACTTTGAATCTTCAGAAAATGAGGTAGAAAAAAGGTTAATTTTAGGTTTTATGTCCATGCTATTTTTGGGGTAGACAGAAAATCAAACATAAAAACCACAGTTACTGTTTTCCATTTGTTTCAGTGTTCTTGAGAGGTTTGATGACCATAACTTATGAGGTTTCATGTCCATGCATGTAATGGGGTAGAAGAAAATCTAAGTTAACTAGGGCTGTGTCGATATATCGATAAACCGATATATACCGGTTTTTGCAGTTCAATACGGTTCAGTTATCTGTCTTGCGGCATATTGATACAAAGGGAAGCAACTCAAACTTAAAATTTAAAAGATTATAAAGAGTTTTTTTTTCAATTTCAGACATTTTAACACACCCCTCCCCCTTCTTAAAAGTTCCTGACCTTTCTTTTTATGTTTTGTTTTTTATTAATGATGAATCATTAAACTGTTTTAGATAAATATTAATGTGGTATTTAATTATGTTATTATTACCACACATAGATTATAACAAGGTTTTGAGCTAAAATTAGTATAAATTCTTAATGACCTTTGTATCGTGTTGTCAATACGTATTGCTTTGTTCGTATCGCAATACGTGTCGTTTTTTGCCGTATCAACCCAGCCCTAAAGTTAACATAAGGACTTCTGTTTTTTCTGGGGTTACTTCATCCAAGTTCTTGAGAGGTTTGATGTCCATAGCTCATTAAGGTTTTATATCCATGTTTTTCTGGGGTTACTTTGTCCATGTTTTTGAAAGGTTTGATGTCCAAAGCTCATTAAGTTTTTTCTAGGGTTCCTTTGTCCGTGTTCTTGACAGGTTTGATGTCCATGCATGTTATGGGGAAGAAAGAAAATCAAATATAAAAACTACTGTTTATTTCTTGGGTTTCTTTGTCCGTGTTTTAGAGAGGTTTGATGTTCAAAGCTTTTTACGTTTTTTCTTGAGTTACTTTGTCCATGTTCTTGACAGGTTTGATGTCAATAGCCTATGAGGTTTCATCATGTAATGGGATAGAAAGAAAATCAAACTTTATAACTACTGTTTTTTTTCTGGGGCGAATTTGTTTATTGTCTTGAGAGGTTTTCTAACTGTTGAGGTTTCATGACAATGTGTGTTATGGGGTCAAAAGAAAATCAAACTTAAAAACTACTGTTGTTATTTTTCTTTTGTGTGCTGTCTTCAGCATCCTACAGTTTTTTGTTACGTTAGCTTTGTCATTTGGGTAAACACTGATGTTTCGAACATCTATTAACCAAATTTTATCATAATATCAAATTATTTTTTCGGTCCCAGAGATTTGTTTTATTATTTTTAATAAATTGTTGAATTGAAATCGGATTAATCCCTTTGTTTCGAATGATATTTCCCAGTCCAGACAAGTTCAAAACAACAGTGTTTAGCAGTACCTTAATAATGTTTTCACACACTGCATGTAATGCATAAAGACTTACTATGAAAGACAAACATTAATGTTTCATCCAGCTTTTGTTAATTTTCATATGTTTATGGTTTGTGCACACTGATTTCAGGAATAGTTTACTATTGAATTGCTGACAAAAGTAGTTTGTGTTGGCCCATGCATTTTCAAGTAACAAAACAGTGTTTGTATTAAAGATTTTAGATACTTGATAATTTGATTAGAACTCCTGTTGTATAAGTACTTAAATATGTATTAACAGTGTACTAGAGAATGCTTATGTATACTGTTTACATTCTTTTTTCAGAGAGCCTAAAAAGGAAGCCCGACACATTAGCGTTGTTCTTTGAGGACATAGAATGGGCACTGGAGAAGATCAACCAGGGGGCTGAAGTATCAGATGAAGATGATGTTGGCACCATTGACCCGGGAATTAAGTCCAACCAGGTGGCCGAAGTATCAGATGAAGATGATGTTGGCACCATGGACCCGGGAATTAAGTCCAACCAGGAGGCCAAAGTATCAGATGAAGATGATGTTGGCACCATTGATCCGGGAGATAAGTCTTACCAGGAGGCCGAAGTATCAGGTGTGGATGACGTTGGCACCATTGACCCGGGAATTAAGTCCAACCAGGAGGCCGAAGTATCAGATGAAGATGATGTTGGCACCATTGACCCGAGAGATAAGTCTAACCAGGAGGCTGAAATATCAGATGAAGATGATGTTGGCACCATTGACCCGAGAGATAAGTCCAACCAGGGGACTGAAGTATCAGGTGTGGATGATGTTGGCACCATTGACTCGGGAGATTAGTCCAACCAGGGGGCTGAAGTATCAGGTGTGGATGATGTTGGCACCATTGACCTGAGAGATAAGTCCACTCAGGGGGCTGAAGTATCAGGTGTGGATGATGTTGGCACCATTGACCTGAGAGATAAGTCCACTCAGGGGGCTGAAGTATCAGGTGTGGATGATGTTGGCACCATTGACCTGAGAGATAAGTCCAACCAGGAGGCTGAAGTATCAGATGAAGATGATGTTGGCACCATTGACCTGAGAGATAAGTCCAACCAGGGGGCTGAAGTATCAGGCGTGGATGATGTTGGCACCATTGACTCGGGAGATTAGTCCAACCAGGGGGCTGAAGTATCAGATGAAGATGATGTTGGCACCATTGACCTGAGAGATAAGTCCAACCAGGGGGCTGAAGTATCAGGTGTGGATAATGTTGGCACCATTGACCCGGGAGATAAGTTTAACCAGGAGGCCGAAGTATCAGATGAAGATGATGGCACCATTGACCTGGGATTTAAGTCAAACCAGGAGGCTGAAATATCAGATGAAGATGATGTTGGCACCATTGACCCGGGAGATAAGTCTAACCATTAGGCCACGACACATCGTCTTGATGTGGCAGACATTGATACCTTATTTTAAAATCATTCAATGCATGACAAAGTTACAGTCCGTACAAGAATGTGTGTACCTATTTACTCTTGCGATGACATTAAACTTCAAAATCATAGTGTGACCTTGACCTTTGAGGTAGGGACGTAGTTCTTGGACGCGACACATTGTCTTGATGTGGCAGACATTTGTGCCAAATTATTTCAAAATCTCTCAATGTAAGACAAAATTAAGAGTCTGGACACGAATGAAATGGGGACCCACAGACAGACAGACGGTGCGATTATAATATTATGCCTCCCTTTGGGGGCATAAAAAGTATGGCTAAAGGGAGGCATAAAAAGTATGGCTATTTTGTCTATATAGATCAATTACACTTTTTGTAGCAGAAAACCAATGCACCATTTATAAAATTCATATCAAATAATATTGTATAGCAACTGAACTAAAGCATTTTGTGGCTTAATAATATTTTATTGTAACTATATAATACATGTAAGATATGAACAACACAAGAACAAATGTACATATAAGTATAGTGTAAGTAGGATGGGCTACAAGTTATTACAACATTAGCAACAGCCCTTCCCACAAAGTATTACTATAACAATATAATTATTTTCCGGATAGTTTTCTGAGAATAATTACAAATTAGTAACTTACAGTGAAAGTCAGTAAAGGAGAAAAAAATCTAAACAAACTACATTTTTTTATAAATATATAGAAAACACGCAAAAATAAAAAAGTTTCCCTACATTCTGAACTTGAATGGCAAACAAATAAAAAACAGAGAGATTATGTGAGATATATATGATATTAAATAAATGAGAGTAGGTTTAATACTGAATTTATTAAACAAGTTGAATATAATCCTATTATGCGAGCAAGTTTAATAAATTCAGTTGTGAACCTACACGAATTTGATATACTATTTATCACATACCTAAAATAAGAAGAGTTAACAGTAAAAAGAATCATTTTTCATTGACGCTCCTTTAGTTTAACAAGGCTTTACGTTTTGTTTATTGAGGGCAAATGATGTCACGTCAAAGTGTTATTACACTAATGTAATATCATTTTTGTATTCGCTGCATTAGTGAAATCTTGGAATTGAGCTTGGGAATCATCTTGGAATATAAAAATAGCACTGTTGGAAATCAAATGAATTACTTTATATAAGAGTTGAAAAGTTTTTTTAATTTTTATAGAATATCAATAGTAAACTCATATTAATAATATCTTAATGTTTAAATATGGTGCAAAAACTATTCATAATTGTCAAATAATGCATGATAATGAATTTCCCGACATGACTAAGAAATGAACGTTGTTATATTATACAGAAAGAATGATAATTAATTTGTTACTGATTAAGCATCAGTTGTGCTAGAAACATTCTTTTAAAACATAATACCAGATTATTTTAGATTATAGATGGTACATTTATATTATTTCAGATGGCAATAATATGGCAAGAAACTCTGGTCCTTACAGCAAGGCTTTGAAATGCAAAATATTGGCCATGGGAAACCCAGTGTCATATACTGGGAAAGATGGACAAGACAAAAAATGTCTAAATCTTGCCGTGAATGATGGCACCTCAGTTATGAAACTGACATGCTATGATCAAACAAAGTTTAAGCATTTCAAGGAAAGAAACTAAATTTAAGAGATCACTTGACTATATTAAAGTGTTATCATTTTGTTTAGATTCTACTAACATAGCATGTATGAATTTGATAAAATTTTGCCATAAGCATTGAAACTTCAGTTCTGCATTGTTGAAAGATACATTCTTATATGCAAGGGCTCTAGCAACTAGGCCACTTCAGCGATCAAGTCGCCTAAAATTTCACAGTAATTCATGCACTGAGTTAAAAGAGTCATGAAGTTCTTTGAATATCAGTCACAAAAACACATACTGACTGTCAAAAATTCTTTATAACTGGATCTTTTAAATGCACCATGCATGTTTTTTTTTTCTTTTCTGGAAATCAAAAATCTAAGTTTCATTTGACATTTACCAATTAATTTCAGTCCATTTACTTTAGGCCTTACATATTTAATAATTAATGCAATATAAAATTTGTTGAATAAAAAATTCAAAAAATGCATTGGTGTAAAATATCAATCATTAATTTCTTCCTTGTAGGTTGGACATACTGTTGTTATTACAGAAGTGATGAAGAGAGTAGAAGAGGGAGTTGATTACATAGTTGTAACAAAGAACTTGAAAGTCTTCATATCTGGCCCAGTGGAAATCCCTGCCAGCCATAGTATTATTGCAGAGAAGCTAATAAACACCCCACCTGCTGAGGAAAAGAAAATGAAAGAGGCCCTTGCTTCCCAAGCAAAGAAGGTGTCTGTGTCTGGAAGAATTATACAGGTACGAAATTTTATTGATACATTCCTTATTAGCTTACCCAAGCACAGTGTTTGTCCATTTACTGTTTACACCATTATTTTATAACAATCAGCATTGTATGGTCCTTCTACAGGGTTGTTAAGGAAAAATCATTCTATGGACTAAAGCTTTAAGGTCCTAGGCATGAAACATTTATGTAAGCTTTTGCAATAACTTTACCGTTACTCCATGTTATCTTATATATTTATTTTTTATTTTTGTACAAAAGAAAAATCTGATCAACTTTTTATGCTACCCAAGGAGTGGAAGGAGCATAAAGTTGCCGCCTTGTTGGTCCATCTATTATACTCTTATCCAGACAATAACAACAACAATATTGAAGAAATAAAAATAAATATAAATTACAAAACATAAATTTAAGATTTATTGACTGATATTTGTTTTAAATATTATGATTTGTAGGTAGATAGATAACTTGGATGTTCTTGAATATGTGATGTCCAGGACTGTTTTTTCTTTTCTATCATGATAGAAGATGACACTCAAAAAGCCAAACTTACATTATGGAGGGAACTAAAAATGCTGCAGTAGAAACCAGACCAGGAAATTACATCCAAGTAACAGATGTCATAGTCAATGTATTTAATAACCAAACATCCTTGCAAACCACATCAAGATCTACTGTAACAGTGAGTTGATTTAAAGGAGAGTCAAAAACTAATGAAATGTACATTTTGCAAAACACTGATTAAATTAATGCATCAATAAAACAATAGACTTTAAAATAGATACTTGATTATTTTTTGTTTAAAAAGAAAAGGATTAATTACTCAAGCTAGTATAATAGTTAGTTTCAGGGTTTCTCTTTCGTTCTTATAGCTATGTTTTTTGCTTATTTTTTTTCAGGAAAAAACAATTCCAGAAGTAAAGAAACAACGATTGAAGGAATTTGTACTGATGATAATCTTGCATAACTTTTCCTAGAGGATGAAACCTCTTTATTCATTAACATTGATGTTTTGTTAATGGCATTGAACCTGGAGTCAACAGATAACATTATGGAAAATGAATCGTTCGAGCTAGAAGTAGTTTGTTGTGGATCAAACATAATTAGTGCTCGAAGCAGTTCTGAAAGTCAAAGGTAGAGCAGTCAGTTCATTACTTGTCGTTAAAAATAAAAAACGTGAGCTGTTACTTTCCCAGCAAAGGAAAGGAGAATTTAATTCTGAATTATATGGTGGCTGTCCTGATTGTTATGAAAGAAAATTTATAGCTAGCACCATGAGACATGCCCGGCAGAAACTAAAGTAACAGTCAAAGTGGCAATCATCAAGAGCTTAGTTTTTCAAGGAAAAATTGCATCAATAGACAACCAGAAACTGAAAGACAAAGTCTTTTCAATCCTGCATAAAGACGATATCACCAGGATTGCTTTAGAAGACACACATTGGGAGAAATCCACTTTATGAGTGCAATTAGAAACGCAAAAATCATGCAAGCTATAGGATGCCTTTGGCGTCTTGATTCACTGATACTTATTTGGAAAGAAATCAATCGGCCTCATGCAAATATGACACAGTGCATAACCTTGGAAGCCTTTGACGTTATTGCAAAATGTGCTATAATTGCATGTGGTGAGAATTATGAAAGGGAGCTTCAGCATCCATCTGTAGCAATTAAACCTAAAGATTAGACATATGGAAAATGATATCAGTGAAAATTGGATTTGCTTCGAAAGAAAAAGACAAAAACGGAGTACAAAAATGCCAAGCATTTATACTTAACCAAGTAAGCATCTATCTAGGACATGAATTCTGTTCTGGAACAATAATGTTTTTGGGCAGTCATTTTTCAAACTTCTTGAACAATGTTGACCAGTAATAAATAATTGCAGTGTTTCACCACGGAAATTCAAAGACGTGGGCCATGATCTGAACATAGCAAATAAATACACAATATTTTTCAGAGAGAAAAATGCCAATTAAACATTTATAACATGTACATTTCATTTTTAAGCATCCGCGTAACATTAAAGGTGTGAAGTTACAATTAAGAGGAATGGCAGTAATAACAGTTTTTGCATGTAAATTTAATCATTCAATCGTCTTTCATATTTGACCAAAGAGAAATAAGGTTGACTAATTTCGTTTACAGTTACTTGTTTCCTCCTTTTATTTTAATAGGAAAAGTGGTAAATAAAACTATTGAAGATAAGGTTCCGCGGGTAATTATGATAATTCCTTTTTGGAAGTCACAATTTTGGTTTCCTCTAATATTTGACCTGTTGATCTCTGTTCCTATCAGATTGCCGCGTCACAAGGATCTACTGACTTTACCGCATTGTGGGACAACTCACCTTTTTTCAAGATCAATGACCTTGGTCGCAGTGGAGTTATCAGCAAACATTTGCAAAGTGAGGGAGTTTTACCAGAAGTTGTATCCATTATCTTGCAATCTTGGAAAGCTGGAACAAGAAAACAGTATTCTTTGGCCTGGGGAAAATGGTGTGTTTGGTGTGAAAGGTATAGTAATCAAAGCACTGAAAGTACTGTTGGAAGGAAATTTTCATAGAAATACCTAATGCGTGTGAATTAAAAACAAAGGAATATGTGCAAGCTTCAATCTACAGCTAGCTGATTTGATGACGTAAAATGTGACGTCATTGTTTCCGTTTTTGCACTACTCATGTTCAGTGGGCTGATAACTAGTTCTTTGCCCAGGGCCCCAAACCCATAAGTTGTGACACTCATAATCAGTTGAAATCATAGGCAATTCTGTTACTAATATAGTAATTAGTGAATTAATAGATAATACTACTGCATTAATTTATGCACACAAAGAACCACTCAGTTTGACCTAAATCGGCCATGACTTATATGACTACTTCATAGGAATTCAAGACCATGCCATAAGCATTATTTAATCATAGTTAATGAAGAGACTTTTTATTTTAAACTCAAGGACAAGTAAAGCTCATCATGTGCTTACATTTGTAAGTTCTAACATAACTAATTGTGTTTTAGTATGAAATTGATGTACATGCTGTTAAAGTCATAGCAAAACAAAGAACAATGATTTAAAATAAACTTTTATTGTCAAAACTTGCATAAAAGTAAAAATATATGTTATATAAAAAATAAATGATTAAATATATGGAGATAATGAAATTTAGTTTGTCAGATAAAATGTGTAAAAGGAACTCCACTGAGGTTTTTTGACATGATGAGAATGAAATTTATTTTTCTAGATTAATGTACCACTTGATGTGTTTTGACCACTAATCTTTGAGAAAAATTTCAGATCATTTGCGCACTTCGTTTTTCAAGAATAATTATTCAAATTGTAAAAAAATTACCGAAAATGAAAGCGTTTAAACACATATCACGCAGATCAGGCTGAGAAAAGCATAAAAAAAAATTGATTTTCAATTCATTTCAAAGTATATTTCTTCACTATCTGTGCATATATTTCTGTATCAAGTGCCCCGGCTCATTTCTGTAGAAATTCAAATGTTATGTTTTAGGCTTTTAAACCTCAATGGAGTGAGTCCCTTTAAATTATTGGTACATATTGAGGTGATACAATTTATAACAATCTGAAAGAAAGAAGCTTTAATGCAAACGGCCAGTAATATAGGAGGTGCTGTTTTAAGGATTTTTTACAATGTACAAGACTGACATTATACAACAAAATATAGTCGAAAGTAGAAATGTGCCCATAGGACTTGAATGCCTGCGTTAAGTACAATGCTTATATTGAGTGGGTAATCAAAATATGTACATAATTAGACAAGCCCACTGGCAGCATATACCAAGCCTGTTGCCATTATTCAGAACTGAACCTTAAAGCTTCAGATTGGGGAGAAAGATGTATACATAAGTGAGCATTTGTGATAAATGTTATGAAAATCCAGCCATGTATATAGAAATATACTCTCATGTTTTAAGTTATTATCTGACTTTTGATCCAAAGTAGTGACCTTGATCTTTGCAACAGACACCTGATTTTTCATACTACACTCCAACTCACTGAAGACTGTTAAATTTTGTCCAGAGTTATATGAAAAATCTTTATAGATTTCAAAAGCATTCAAATATTATCAGTTATAAATCATTTTTTTGCATATGATTTTGGTAAGGAATGCATAATGTTGTATAAATTTTGTGGAATGTAACTGAAATCATACTTGACCTGTGTTTTGATACATTGTTGAATATACCAGTTATAAATTGAATCCTTAAAAGGTGTACAAATCTTATTGGTTAGCTTACAAGAGCATTTCTGTTTTCATAAATTACTAGGTAAAGTACAAAGAATGATATTGTTACAATTTTATGAGCCATCACATCAAACCGTGATCAATGTAATATGAAGTATGGGAAAATAAGTAACAAGAAGTGCATGTTTAACTAAAAACAGAATGTATGATTCAGAGGAACACTGTAAAAATAAAGTAAATAATGTTAAAAAAAAAAAAAAAAAAAAAAAAACATAAAAAAAGTTGACCATCATTTGGACTTTCATGAGTTGGCCATGCTAATCTTAGAATAAGAACATAAATAAAATACAACATTATACAAAAGGTAGTACAAAAAATACAATGATCAAAAGTTTGAAAGTGAACACTTGTTGGTAAAATAAACAAGAATTTGTAACAGAGATACCAACGTCCCCCGCCTCAGGGAAGTTTTATATGAAGCAAAAAATTGTGCTATTTCAAAAGATTGAGGCAGGGATCTAAGGATTTTCAGTCCAAAATTATGATCAATGCTGGATCTGCAAATGCAACAATAAATTTATTAAAGAAATCCAATGAAATACTGAATTTCAAAAATATATCATGTTATGCTTTGCAGGGATTTTTTGGCTTATTTTATAGCCGTTATTGGGACATATTCCCAATTGAAAATAGTATATTATTTTCCCAATCCAAAGGAAAATATTCCCAATTGAAAGTTACAAAAATATAAATATTGAATAAAGAATTCTAAAATCTTTGAAAAATAAGGGCTTCTTTACTGTAATAGTGTTTAAATGTTTGAAGAAGCCATCCTAGGCAGTGATTGCTTGCATACATTTAATCACTGCAAACTTTTAGTCATACATTTTTTCCCAATTTTAACAAAATATCGCTGAAATTCTCAGTTGCATGGGTATGGATTATGTTCCCAAAATCCTGGAAAAAATCCCTGCTTTGACCTCTTAGTGTGACCTTGACCTTGGAGGTAGGGGTGCAGGTGTTGTGCATGACATATCATCTTATCATTGTGACTATTTGTGCCAAGTATTTTCCAAATCCCTTCATCTATGAAGAAGTTATGGACGGGGCATAAAATATACCATATAACAGACTTTGTTACCTTTATACATGTAAGTGTGACCTTGACCTTGGAGGCAGGGGTGCAGGTGTTGTAATTGACATATCGTCTTATTATTGTGACTATTTGTGTCAAGTTATTTCAAAATCCCTTGAACTATGAAGAAGTTCTACATTGACACAATATATACCCTTTAAAAGACTATGTTAATTTTTTACCTCGAAATGTGACCCTGACCTTGGAGGTAGGGATGCAGGTGTTGCGCTTGACACATTGTCTTATTATAGTGAATATTTGTGCCAAGTGTTTTCAAAATCCTTTGATATACAAAAAAGTTATGGACCAGACAAAAAAAAATACCCTATAACAGGCTATGTTAATCTTAGACCTCCAAGTGTGACCTTGACCTTCTAGGTTGGTGACCGATTGTTGCGCATAACACATCATCTCATTGTTGTGAACAATTGCGGCAAGTATTTACAAAATCCTTTCAAAGATAAGAAAGGTATAGACTGGACACGAGATATACCCTCAAATGGACAATGTTGACATTGAATGAGCAAGTGTGACCTTGACCTGAAGGTAAGGGTCTGGTTGTTGCACATCATCGTCTTATTATAACAAACATTTGTGCCAAGTTATTTCAAATTCCTTCAATAAATGACAAAGTTATGGACCGGACACGAAATATACCCTGTAACAGGCTATGCTAATATTTGACCTCCAAGTGTGACCTTGACCTTGAGGCAGGTGACCTGTTGTTGAGCATGACACATCTTCTCATTATTGTGAGCAATTGTGGCAAAGAATTTACAAAATCCCTTTAGAGATAGGGAAGACCAGACACGAGATATACTCTCAAAAAGACAAGTTGACCTTGAATGAGCAAGTGCGACCTTGACCCTGGAGGTAGGGGTCTGGTTGTTGACATGACTCATTGTCTTATTATAACAATCATTTCTGCCAAGTTATTTCAAATTCCTTCAATAAAAGCTTGAAGTTGATAAAGATTTGTTCATACATATTTCAACAAGATTGTTGAACAAGAGGGCCATGTGTATATAGGCCCCTGGAGCGGGGCCAGTTTAAAACCCAGGGTTTTTATTTGACCAAACTTGTAAGACACCCGTTAGAAGATGTTTCATGATGTTAAGTTTTTTACTACACACATATAATGTAAAACAAAGACCTCTGCACCACCCCCCACCCCGGCATGGCCAATTTTTATACAAGGGCTTAAATTTGAACAAACTTGGTCGACACCATAAGATGTTTCATGCTAAACATCTAGGCTCTAGCTCATTGGGTTTGTTAAAAGAAGATTTTTTAAGTTTTTTACTATACACAAATAGTTAAAAACAATGAAACCCCTGGGGTGGGCCTTGTACACACTTACCAGAAGATGTTTCATGCTTAATATCTAAACTCTAGCTATTTAGGTTTTTTTCAAAGAAGGTTTTTAAGTTTTTGCTATACACATATAAGGAAAATCAAATCACCCCCGGGGAGGGGCCAATTTTGACCCCAGGGCTTTTATTTGAACAAACTTTGTAGACACTTACAAGAAGATGTTTAATGCTTGATATCTAAACTCTAGCTATTTTGGGTCTTTAAAAGAAGATTTTTAAGTTTTTACTATATGCATATAGGGGAATTCAATGACCCCCTGGGGCGGGGCCAATTTTGACCCCCAGGGCTTTTATTTGAACAAACTTGGTAGACACTCACTAGAAGATGTTTCATACCTTTAAAAGAAGATACTTTGTCTAAGCTCTAGCTCTTTAGGTTCTTTAAAAGAAGATACTTTAAGTTTTTTTCTTTTGGTTGCCATGGCAACCAGCGTTCTATGAACAATATTTAGAGGTGACCACCAAAGAAACATTCCTGTGAAGTTTGGATGAAATTGGCTTAGTGGTTTATGAGGAGATGTCATTTAAAGTGGACGCCAGACGAAAAGCGATCAAAAAAGCTCACCCTGTCACTTTTGTGACAGGTGAGCTAAAAATAGTTAAGTGATCTTATTTTCCTGGTGAAAAACTGGTGGCTCAATAAAGTTCTATACATATTATGATATTTCAAATATTGGAAAGTTATCTCTAGTTCTTGGTGAAAGACTGGTGACTAGTTTTCTCCTCAATGTCATTTTCTTTTTCTAATTAGATTAAGTCATGGTACTATACATGTATTCATGAGGCTTTCGACATCACATCTAAGAACTCATTATCCAACATTGCAAAGGGCAGGCAGTCTCCTGATATTCCAATTTCTTTTAAAGTTTATAAAACCACAATATTTCTATTTCTTTAGTGTTTCAGACATGAAGACACATCTTATTCTACATGTATCTTTCCTTATCACTCCTGCTTTTACTGTTCTATCATATAAGCGCCTCTGTTTCCTGAAAATATTTGTTTAGAAAAAGTTAATTGCAAAATTTAAATTCCACTTGTAAACCCTTGCCGAGAACGAACTTACAGCAGTGAAAGGCTTAAAGGTTTAAAATCAAGAAAACTAAACCAATCAGTCACAGACACCCCAAGTATTTTATCTATTTGCTAAGCAGCAATTTTTTCAAAATTATTTAAATTCATAAATGTGAGTGATTCTGATAAGCTATAGACAGCTAAGTGATGATAAGATGATCATATATGTCAGATATGTCGGAGTGCTAACACTACTTACTGTGAATATTCAATATTTTAATGTGAATTGTCCTGAGGTAAAAAAAGGAAAAGAAAGCTGAAATCCTGAATACATGTTACATGTCACAATTTTTCTTGCAATTAATTTTGTTCCTAATTTCTTGTGTAAGATATTTAAATACACTGTAATTCTTTTTTATAAATTTGGCTTTTTGTGACAATAGTCTATCCAGTGACCGAAGCTCACTGACTTAAAATAAACTGTCCTGTGTCAGCCTTTAAACAAGTCTAGAAAAAAAAAAGCTATCAGAAATATAATAATTAAGAAATATCATATACAAATACTTCTAAATAATCATGTACCTCTTCCTTAAAAGCCCATGCTATTGAAAGAGACATTTTTCCATTTGTTCACTTCAAGGTTAGTCAGATTGACAGTCTCACATTTTAGCCTTTATCACTCGTGATTTCATTGTCATTGACCCTAAAGCATCCTTAAAATCGATATCCTGCTGTTCACATTCATAAATCTGACATGTAGGCCGAACTTCTGAAACATTAAAATATAATCATTATTAGATATACATATAGTATGCCAATAATTATGTTAGTTAATATCAAATCAATAATTTAAGCAGTGTTCGAAATTAGCAGTAGTCTGAGAGTCCGACTACTAAATTTCTCCTCGGGCTATCAACTTTTCACAGTAAAACAAGCCCGACCAGGCTACTGTATTTTCAGAGGCAATATAAACAACTGTTTTGAACAAATGAATCGTGCTAGTGAAATGTCTTTTGGACAAGTGAATATTCCGATCTAGTAGTCTGACCAGCCTAGTCGATTCAAATCCTAATTTCTTACACTGTTTAAGAAACAATTTGTTTCAAATTGTCCAAGCATAAAGATTTTTATAGTATTACTATAGTAATTATAGTGTATATACAGTATGTATTAAATGTCTTTACTATCTACTATACTGTGCTGAAATTTCAAGAAAACAACTATCTTTAAAATCCATTTTCTCAGAAGTTGCAAAAAAAAAGTAAATGAAATTGCTCTGGGTTTGTATTATTCTGTACAACTTCTGATCACAAAAGCTTCAAGGACATCATGAGTGAGTCAGGTCCTATCCTGAAAGATTGTTGTTCAAGTTTGAAGACAATCCATTCAAAAATAACAAATTATAGCCACTAATAGCAAAAATCAAGAAAATTTAGACATTTACCTTGAATGTTAATATGGTGGTCAAGTTTAATTTAGTTTAGTCTGGTCTATTTGAAGGGTTGTTGTGGCCAAGTATGAAGACAATACACCAAGATCTGAAAAAGTTATGAACAAGGTTAAAGTTTGATGACAGCAATGGGAAAGCCGTCATGACTAACAATATATTTAATAATTTTGGCCCTAATGCAAACTGAAAATTCTAGCCTATAAACACTGTTGAGACTAGCTGTTCAGCATTTTTTTCAATAATAAATAAATGCAATGATAAAGTCGGTAACTTGCAAGTCTTCTAACATTTTTTAACAAAGAATGAACATATATTATATATTTTTTCCTTATAATTCTACAATGATGTTCAGTCATTTATATTATAACAAGATATCGGAAAGATTATAGATATATCAGAAATGAATTGGCCTGTGGACTTTAATGTCAATCATAGAGCAGAGTGAGTCTTATGCAAAATGTAATGGTAAGCAAACATCCAGCATGAAATTTTCAAGTAGCCACAAGTTAAATAAAATTATTAAAAATACTTGTGTCATGATTCAATTATTGCTGGAAATTGACCCACATGTTTTATTACAAATTTATTACATCAATATTGTCCATAGAAATAATAAAATTAATTTTCAGTCTCTTTCTCTTTGTGCTTTCACACAGATTTGAATTATTCAAGTCCATGATTTTCAGAAGGAAAAAATCTTCTGATCATCAAACACTAAAAATTACTATACCAACTGCAAATTGCAGTCTGTGCGAAAGGCTGCCTGTCCTCGGACCTCGCCAAATAAAAAATCAAGAGGGCCATGATAAATATTTATACAGTTATCGAATATCAATTGTACACAACAGTTGAATATAACATATTATAAACTTATTTCTATGTTAATAGATAGTCTATATACAATAGAAATGAAAAAAAGCAAATCCTTCACAACAGTCAACACTGTAAATTCGAATCAGGGTCAGATTGGCCCTTAAACGTATTTGGCCCTCGAGACAGCTCGGCCCTATTCCAACTCAGCACGGGTCAACTCGGCCCATAATTACATAATTACTGATAATGATTACTTTTCTTACTTTTGATATGTTTTCATCATAACTGTCATGGTTTAACATTTTCACACTAACAGACATCTACTCAAGGATATTGAAAAGTATGTGAAATTGTAGAGAAAGAAAGAATTTACAATTTAAACGCATTTTATGCTACTCCAGATTTTTTTGTAAAAAATATCGTTCAACAAGCATTTGCCATATTAAAAAACAAACAGTATTAAATACAATAAAATTCATTGTCACAAAAATTCAATCTAAAAACTCTATTTACAGTATTGATTAATATTTAACATATATTGTCTTGATATCTCTTCTTAAGATAATTATTTATCTTAAAGATAATTTCAAACAATATTTTATTAACTAAACAATCTAAACAATCTATATCCTAATAGGCTATATGGTTTTAATAGAGGACCGAGTTGACCTGTCCCGAGTTGGTATAGGGCCGAGTTTACCTGTAAATTCAATAATGTAAACAATCCTTGACCTAATTTCGTTTGTCTAACAAATTAACATCTGCAAACACAAAACGATTTTGAACAAAGAAATAAAAGCATTTCCACAAACCTTTGCGATGTTATTCATCAGCAAATCTATGTCTTGGATGGAGCAATCTGAAAAACACGAACGTTATTCTGTCGATGGTCCGAACAATGGCGATTGTGCCCTACTAGTCAAAACCAAGTTTTACCAAATTGCATCCGTTAAATTTCCAGAATACCTTGAAAGACTTGTATTGTTATCTTGTGTTTTTTATTATTTATATAATAATATTTTTGTTTCAAACGCTTTGATTCTATGAAAGTTTGCGAACCATTTTTTTTGCGAAAATAGTACGCTTTTTTTAAGGCCACATATTGTATCCATTGTTTCCTCTTGAGTTATTGACGTAAAAAAAATCAGCGGGGGCATAAAAATGCTATTCAATAAATTGCTAAATATATACAATAAATACTTTTCATTTTCCCTTCGGCTGACTTACATGTGAATTTTTCAGCATATCTGCTACAAAATTACACCTTATTTATATTCAATTTATTGTACATAGGTACATGGACACAAACTTTTCTTTGGCCTAATGCGTAATAATACTGATGTTTTTTTTTCGTACACGTTTGAGATTATGTTCCATTGATGTTAGCTAACATTGAATATCATCATTTCAAGTTTTTTTGAACATCAGCTTTTTCTTCAAGTCATCCACGTTTGAAAGTATTACATATAGTTCTGCTGCACTACTTTCTTGGTCGCATTAACTACTTATTTTCTATTGAGCTTAAACAGAATGCAATTAGGTGTTGTTCGTTCTTTTTTGATATAGGCAGACCGATACTATAGAAAGGAAATTTTTTTTTTAAAAAATTTCCTTCCAAAAATCCCATTAAGCCCACTGAAATAGAGGTAATGTCATATTTATATTCTTTACATTTATGTGGAAAATCCTATTCCGTGTTGAACACTCATAAATCAACTTTATTACAAACTCTTAATATCATTGGAATTAAATGGTGCAGATCTCCTAGACTTATTAGTCGTTTCATGAGAGGAATTTTTAATGTGAAACCTAGTGTACCTAGATACAAGTTTACTTGGGATGTGGGCAAAGTTTTAAATTTATTGTCTTCTTGGTATCCACTGGATTCTTTGTGTATTAAAAAGTTAACTTTAAAGTTAACAGCTTTGATAGCTCTTGCTTGTGCCACAAGAGCACAGACGCTTATCTCTTTGAATTTAGATTATATGAAAGTGTTTAGAAAAGATAAATATGCAGTGTTTTATTTTCCTGGTTTACTTAAAACTTCAACAGTTGGAAAAGGAAACAATTTTTGTTTGAAGGTAGAACATTTTGAAACAGAAAGTTTGTGTGTTTATCATACTTTGCTTCATTATATGAATATTACTAAGAACGTGCGGCAATCCAGGCAGTTGCTTGTTTCTTTTGTCACGCATAAAGCAATAACATCAAGTACTGTAGCCAGATGGTTAAAAAGTGTGTTATATTTTTCTGGTATTGATATCACTTTATTTAAAGCGCATTCTTTCCGATCAGCAGCAGTTTCAGCAGCTTACAGTGGTAAATGCTCAGTGAAATCTATCTTAAAGACTGCTGATTGGAAATCAGATTGTAATTTCTATAAATTTTATTGTAGACAATCACTTAATAATGAGGATGTTCCTTTTGTCAAGGCAATTTTTTCTAGAAAGTGACTTTACTTTAGAGGGTATATGTTGTTTATTGAAAAATTTTCATTTTCTGTTGTACTAGAGGTTTTTCCTCTTGAGTGGGTTCAAATATACTGGTTGTTCTGATTAGTATGTTGTTGTTATCTTTATAAGAATTTTGTTGCCGTCACTTTGAATATGCTATTGTTATACATGCGAAAGCCGAAGGCTTTACGGAAAATAATGTGCCCCTCATCCAATCTTTAGTGATGGATGAGGGACATTATTGGAGTAAAGCCGGAGGCTGAGCATGTATGAACCCACCTCTATATTTGCTTTGAAAAGAATTTTTTCTTTGGATAAAATATTGTTTTTACCCTCCCTTGTGTTTTTGTCCGGCAACAAAACTTTTTGCTTTGAAATATGATAAGACGGGGTTTACACGGTTTATATAGCGACGCGGACTACTTTTTTACGGTCCTTTAAATACGCGACTAGTGAGTAGAGTGTCTGACAGACATGCTATTGTTATACATGCTCAGCCTCCGGCTTTACTCCAATAATGTCCCTCATCCGTCACTAAAGATTGGATGAGGGGCACATTTTCTTTTAAGAAAATATAACACAGAAGTACATGTTTTTCTTACTTGCAAGATCATCCCAATATGTCATAACTTTAAAATTAAGGACTTTTCTGTATAAATAAAAAATTTGTCATTTGTTTAGGTGCATAATTTTGCTTCAACATAAAGTTAATTACAGAGCTAATTTGAACTTGACATTGTTTCAGGGTGAAATGCAGTTGAACTCAACTGGTCTATCACACCATTGTCCAATGTGAAGGAAAAGAAAGAAGTTGCTCTTCAAGAATTCATTGGCAGTGTTATTTGTTGTTCAATTAAAGCATCAATTAAATGTATCAGGTGTTCAAAGCAGGTCCATAATGTGAAATGCCAAGATTTAATTTTCAAGTGTGAGCATTGCAGTGCTAAACAGAAAAGAGGCAGAGCCAACTCATCGAAAACACTGTAATTGCAATAAGAGAATGAGCAACAAACAAAGAATTTCATTGTTTTTGAGCAAGTATTGGCAGAATTCACTGCAGATAATGATTTATTGCATAACAATGATGAAATAGAAAATGACTCGTTGATGTCAGATAAGATATATGTGGCATATAAAGAACACAATGACATTGTGTTAAAAATGTCATTCTTTCCCATTGATGAAACTGATTTATTAAGAAACATTGCAGGCTGTCCAGCATCCATAAAAGTAGATCCCTTTATAATCTGTAAACAATTTTGTCCTTGTTATATTACTGGTACATGAATTCTCCTTTATTAGACATATGTAATAATAAACTGCCTCCGTGGTCGAGGGGTTAGAGTGGATGACTTCTAATCCAGTTACCTCTCTGGCATGGGTTCGATCCCAGGAGATGCTTTGGTAGTTTAGTGCGGAGGAAGGTAGTCCTAGTACTGGTGTAACTCTCCACTAACGATTGTTAGGAAACTACTCACCAGATGAGCGATTCAGGGCCATTATGGCCCTCTTGTTTTTAACTCTTTGCAAGCTAGCGGCGGTTATATCCGCCATGGAATTTCTGTAATCTGCCACAGCTGGCGACATATTCCGCCCCAAATAGCTGGGAAACTTCAGCCACTATTTTTAACCTGAATAATTTGCCTCCCTCTCATAACGCATGTGGTTTAAATCCGGGTTAATCGATAAGCATTTCCTACTTCTGTTTTCAAGTTTTTCATCGTAAATTTTGCATTTTTTTGAAGTTTTTAGACGATTAATTGGTAATTAACTTTGAACAATGGCTGAGAACGAATTTATGGACATTGTTATGCAGGGGAGCGACAATGAAAGCTTTGATGGGTTTGATTTAGAGGATTTAAACGCCGATGAATGGGAGGAACTTTTAGAGATTGAACAAGAAATTAATCGCAAGGAAAGAGATTTATTCCACGAAGCCTATGATTCTGAATGGTTGAAAAATTTTGATTTTAATTCTGGACCTTATCAAGCAGCTAAAATTTTCGATTTGAATCTAAACAACCTCCGGGTGGGGGGGGAAAAAATTTCCCCCCAAACAATTACTTATTCCTTTTTAGGAAAATGAAAAAAATAAAAAATGGGTTATTCCAAGTTTTAAGTGGATTTAAAAAAGCTTAATTTAAATAGGTACCTTGAGGCAAAAGGTGGCATTAATGCTTTACCGCGCTATGGTCGTGCTAGATCCTGGTCAGAAGTGTCAGTCCCGGAAATGAAAGTGATTATTGCATTGGTATTGTATATGAGATTGGTGAGAATGCCTAGCTATGATATGTACTGGAGTAAAAATGACTTAATAAATTTGAAAGAACTGACTTCTTATATAACTTGAGATATTTTAAATATTTTGTCATTCCTACATGCATCTGACAGCAGGCGTGAACCAGCACGTGACAGTCCAAATAATGATCCAGGATACAAAATAAGTGAAATTTCTTCAATGTTGATTGAAAGGTGGCAGACAGCATATTCACCTAATAAAGAAATCAGTGTTGATGAAACTTTTGTGCCTTTAAAGGGGAGAATAAAATTTATGCAGTACATCCCTAGTAAGCCCATAAATGGGGAATAAAAGTTTGGACTCTTGCCGATTCCAAAAATGGGTATGTCAGTCTACAATAAAGGTAAAGTCCCTCCTGATGAACAAGGCAGAGGAGCTGCACATAGAGTTGTAATGCCCAGGACCTTTTTACTTCTCCCTATGTAATATTAGTTTACCCAAGCACAGTGTTTGTCCATTTACTGTTTACACCATTATTTTATAACAATCAGCATTGTATGGTCCTTCTACAGGGTTGTTAAGGAAAAAATCATTCTATGGACTAAAAGCTTTAAGTTCCTTGGCATGAAACATTTATGTAAGCTTTTGCAATAACTTTACTGTTACTCTATGTTATCTTATATATTTATTTTTTATTTTTGTACAAAAGAAAAAATCTGATCAACTTTTTATGCTACCCAAGGAGTGGAAGGAGCATAAAGTTGCCGCCTTGTTGGTCTGTCTATCATACTCTTATCCAGACAATAACAACAACAATATTGAAGAAATAAAAATAAATATAAATTACAAAACATAAATATAAGATTTATTCACTGATATTTGTTATGATTTGTAGGTAGATAGATAACTTGGATGTTCTTGAATATGTGATGTCCAGACTTTTTTCTTTTCTTTTTTTCCTTTTACACACTGGAGTTCATTGACAAATGTGCAGCTTTCAGGAGCAGTATTTGCCTTAAATGATATTTCTTGTTTATGCCCATATTATAGCATGTCTCTTAATTTCTAATAAGATTACTTATAGTACTCTTGTGAGCATCTTGGGATCATCATGGTTTAAGCACTATCAAAACCATCTCATTTCCTTTTTATGCCCTTGCCATGTTAATGTCAAAAGGGCATAATTATAGTGTTAACCCAGAATATGAGTCGCACATTAAATCATGTCATTTAGTTAAGTTCAAGGTCACAGTAAACAAGTTGTGTGTATTCTATTTATGGATACAGTAAAAGTACATGTTCATGTCCGGCTTGTATTGTGGATGAAGGTTATTTTGAAATAAATTTGCACAAATGATCATCTGAGACATCTTTTATACAAAACAAAAACATGTCACTCACTCAAAGGTCAGTGTCACTGTGGACAAATTAGCTCTCATACTTTGTCACACTATTGTTTCAAAGTTTATGTTGCTTTATATTAAAAAAAGAGAAGAAAAAAAACCTCCTTTAAAGGTTTGTGTGTTTTTAATGATAATTGAAAAAATAATGTGTCTTTATTGTCTGCAATATTGTCCTTCCATACACCTTGTTTTCTTATAAATTATATTATGAAACATCTTTTTTTGTCATTTTCAAGTAGATTTAATAGGGAAGAAAAATAGACGAAATAAATCTCACATACTGTGGCACATATATATATTCTATATCTTGTATTAGTGCTACAATATATACTTCAAAATATACAACAATAAAGCAATAATGTAATTTCTTTAAAAATACTTTCTAGGAGAAGATCAGAATGGTTAAAGTTAGAGAAGAAGAGGTGCAGATAAAATCTATCATGATAGAAGATGACACTCAAAAAGCCAAAATTACATTATGGAGGGAACTGGCTGCAGTAGAAACCAGACCGGGAAATTACATCCAAGTAACAGATGTCATTGTCAATGTATTTAATAACCAAACATCCTTGCAAACCACATCAAGATCTACTGTCACAGTGAGTTGATTTAAATGACAGTCAAAACCAATGAAATGTACATTTTGCCAAACACTCATTAAATCAATGCAACAATAAAACAACAGACTTTAAAAAAGATATTTGTTTTTTTTGTATAAAAAGAAAAGGATTAATTACTCAAGCTAATATGGTCCCTGGAATAGCCAAAAATGTTATTTTCACCAAATGACATCCCTAACTCAAAAATATGTTAACTTTAATTCATGATTTCTTATCATTTTCACTTTTAATTGTCAATCCTAACAGTTTTCTTGGCAGATCATGTTTTTGAGGTCCAGTTGACAATTATTTGTCATTTGGTGACTTGCAGCCCATCACAAATGCACATTATATAATTTTGAAACTTAGTAGTGTTAAAATTAACATTAAAAAAAGTTTATGTTCTGCTTTATTTAAGGTGCGGTTCCTCTCAATGTTTGGTGGGGCAGATGTGTGGGAAACTGTTGACCGCTTGATGAAAGAAACCATGTCAAATGAACTGGCAAGAATGTACAATATGAAGGGGCTGAAAAGGAAGAAAAAAATTGGGGGCCTCTAGATACTGAATGTATTGTATAGTAAGTGATATTTTACGAAAAGTGGTGTCTTTAAGTAAGGTTTTCAAAATAGAAATATTATCCAAGATCTTGTTATT